>NC_141324.1:19095625-19223125 GCF_037954235.1 Aulostomus chinensis
CTTCAGGATCACGTTTGGCATCGCCACCCTGACAAGTCCACCCAGAAAGGTTTGAAAAGCATTTTCACAGAGATGCATAGATAGATTATATACAAGAACCTGAAATCTTGTGAAGAAGAAATCCACTTTGTCAAATTTTAATGTAATATTACATGTACGATTTTTTTCTTGTCATTTTTTCCTTCCTTCCAGAGCTGAATGTGGACAAAAATTCCAAGATCAACACTGAAAGCCTCCAGGTGGAAATGGACATTCTTAAGAAGATTGTTCAGGACCAGAAGGTCTACACCAACAAAATGGCTCAGGTAAGAAATGCAGTCTTGTTTTGGATGCTGCGTGGAGCTCCTATAAAAACTTTATCTTGACCATCAGATGGTGTAAAAAAAAAACAACCAAGGACCTGCTGTGGGAAATTAACAACTGAGGGGCCAGAAGAAAGATGCTGTTGAAACAATAAATGATCTGGACGACTGGCAGAAGACCCAGGTCAGTTTACAAGTACGAAAATATTTCAGAACCAATTATTTAGAATGTATATAATGCTTAAAATAAAGCAGAAGTCATTTTCGAAGCCAAAATAGACAAATCTGGACTAGTGTGGTTGAGGGCTCGTGCCAGAAAAGAAGCGGGTAGGTTTCCGTATAGTGTTAATGGTCTTCTGGTATGGTTTCTGAGGGAAATGTCCTCTTAACTGAACCTCTGAACTGACTGAACTGAGCTGCCTGATGTCAACGTTTACACAGCAGCAGCTGGAAAGAGATACTAGACTGGAGGAGACAGAGTACACCATCACCCTTCTGAGACAGCAGCTTAATACGGTTTCATACTTTTCACCCACTCTGTGACATCATCTGTGTGACAGGGGTCACACAGGGATTGAAGTCAGATCACAGTGAACACTCTGAGATCAAAGGTCTCAAAGTAACAAGCTTAAAGTCGCAACCTTGACACCAGAGTAAAAGTCACGCTGGCCCTCAAGACATTTGCTCTGTTTGTGCATGTTCATCTTGTACAATAGTTTGTTTTATTTCCCCAACCCACAGATAAACAAGGTGATTGGTGGGCCAAGCCTGTATGTTGCGACACATTTTAAGAGGAGTCTGGTACAACATCCAGCGATATTTTTACAATGGATATATTTTTCATTCTCAGTTCTTTTCAGGGTGAGTGATGTCTGAGGAAGTTTGCCTCCATGTTTAAAATACCAAAAAGGAAGAGAACGTGAAATTATATGAAAATATTGTGTATTGTATTTGCACCCTTAAGACATAGGACTCATTTTGCATCATATTGACAATATTATTTTTCCAAATTTGAGCATCATTCACATTAATAATCTATGATATTTCATTGCTATGCCCTCATTTGGGTCCACCTGCCTCCATTCCACCACAATCATGTCAGCATCAACTGACCGTGAAATCAAACCCTGTCATAACAGAGGAAGGAAAGACAGAAAAGAAGGAAGCAAGTTAATTTTTCTGAATTTCTTAAAAAAAAAAACAACAAAGTGACATGGCTCAGGAATATCGTGTATACCATTTACATTTGAAAAGAATCAGGCTAAGCCCTGAGGAGGAGTTTAAGTGCAACCCTGAAAAACAGTGAAAAATGGGAAATTTTAATCAAAATGACGAAATACCTGTTCTGTCAAAGTTGTGGTGGCAATGGATTTTTTTTTGTAGGTTTTGTCGCACTACATCAGCAAACCACATCTGAATGTAGGTGGAAAAAGGGGATTCATTCTCTCTCTCCCTTTTTTTTTTTTTTTTAAACTTCTGGGAACTCATGCAGAGTTGTGCGGCGTTAGTTGCCAACATTAGCAGGAGTAAGTGATGTTGACGCTCCAGCTATGTGTGCACGGTACTATATAAATATATAAATATATATATATATATATATATATATATATATGATTCCCTCTGTGTGCCACTGTGAGAATCACTGTGTAACAGAAATCATTACAAAAAGAAAGGCACCTGATTTCTTCTGTGCTCCAGCCATGCAGCAGTAAAACCTCATTACACAGCACATACAGTCAGAAGGGTGAGAGGAGTCCAATAGTGAGGTGATGATAATGCTGTGCAACATCCCAAAACACCTTCGATCAGAATATGTCAACCTACATTAACCTCATCTGAACTTGTGCATTCAGAGCTTCACACATTCACCACACTTACACTGTATGTTCAGCTCCCTCAAGGACTGGTCAGTGTACAATACAACACAAGATTGTGTTTCATGATGTTTAATTACTTTTTGACAATGGTACAAATCTCTTAAGTTGCTCTGTAACTTGCATTGCATCATCCATCCTTCTATTTTCTATGTCACTTATCCGTTGGGGGGGGGGCTGGAGCCTATCTCATTTGACATTGGTCGAGAGCGGGGTTCCCCCTGGCCATCAGGAACAATTAGGGGCTCAGTATCTTCCTCAAGGATATTTTAACACGGTCACAGGGGGAAGCGAGGATCGAACTAGAGACCCTTCGTTGCCGGACGGCCGCGCTACCTTGAACCATGCCGCCCCCTCGCACAACTCTTTTCCAATGACTGTGCAGAGACAATCCAACTATCTGCCAAAATGACCTCGAATGCACTTCCAATCAGCAGCAAACACAATGTGAGACACTCACTAATGAGAACAATTATCTCAAATCTATGTGTGTTCAGCAAATTCAAGAATCTTTTTAAATGTATGGAGATGGAGTGTGTTTGTTAACACACTCTGTCCCAGGGACTTGGCTTAAGAGTCCATCCAGGAACACAACGCTTTGTTGTGTAACTACTCGAGCCAGCTCTTTCCCTCTCACTGGATCCTCTCGCCTGAGCACAAACAGCGCTATTTTAAGACCAGCCGATGCTGCGTGCTGTAGCTGTTACTGAAGCCTGGGAGGGATGCTTCTCCTTGGCTAACACCCCAAAGGGTAGAGCTTTCTCTTTGTTCTAAAATTTGCTTTGTCTGCTGACTGGGAGGAAAACTAAGTGGCAAATCTATCATAGCACCATATAGTCCTGCTTATGTCACCTGTGTATGAATGCACGATGACTGGGAGCTTTCCAGTGCAATGATACATTTTATGTTTATGAGACATGATTAACAGTAATACAGAAACACTGTCAGGAACCTCTTTACATTTCTGCTCTTGGCTAAGGGGTCGAACGAGAAGGTTAAACAAATCTCTTTTTCAGGTCTCCTTTGACCCGCCAAAAAAAACATCAAGAGTGCAGGGACTGACATAGATATTGGGAGTGCCCTGCGACGTCTCTCCTGGGTGACAGATGACAGTCAGTAGGTCAGAAACCCACATGGCGAGTGTTAAAGTAGAGGTCAAACGGTAATTTGGAATGTCTCCGATCCCTGAGGGTTTAAAGAGCAATGTGCTGTCTAACAGTCTGTAGTCTGCACAGAAAGACACTGCCAGTCTCCCGCCCTCGCAGTTTCACTGACTGATAGATCTTCTTATCTGTGTGTCTCCAATAAGCGGGTTCATGCTGTAAGCCTCCATTTGTTTCCTGACAATTGTGGAGTCCTGCTGCCAGAAAAACACACAAAAATGTGGCGCTAATCCCAACTAGAGACCAACTGAGATTATCAGCCAATATTGGCCTTCAGCACACGTGCAACCAGTTTATTGATAGCAGATGTTCACGTTTATGAAACTTTTTAATTTGTGTTGTAATCATAGTTCCTTTGTGACAGGATTAAAAGGCTGCTCGTATGTTCATGAATACATATGATAAATATGATATGAAAATGTGGTCCACTGTAACTTGGGCCATTTTATATAATGAGGGATTTCATTCAATAAAAGTGCATTTTTGCTGACAGTGCTTTTACCTAAAGCAGCATTTTGTAGCTTTGCTGAGCTTCAGCAGCTGATACCAAGTGGCAAAATACACGACGCTGGAGCTTGTAAATCTATCACCAGTTTCAACAAATTGATGGTACAGAGACGACCACATACAAGTTTCATCATGAAGTGAAAGGCAGATGCTAACATTTTTTTTGGCCATGATTCCTGTATGAGAGCATCCCGGTTTGCTTCTCTTACTTAAAAGCAGCACCACAATCTGGCTAGAGTTTCATGCACAGTGATATCAAGTTACATTGTGCAGGAGAAGACATACAGAGCTCAGGGGAGGATTGAAAAAGGTTCAATTCTGCTTAGCACAAGTTAGTGTCCCATCAAAACGTTGTTATCACTGTTACAACACCGTGAAGTGTTTTGTGGCTTTGTTTCTATGTAGAATACAGGACCAGTACTTTTGACTCTCTATCGGTTTCAGCTCCAAAATAACCTGTCCGGGATTGTCTACTTGCATCACGAGTGTTTAAACTGCGCACGTCGAGGTCATGTAGTCACCCAGCAGCCATAATGTTCCTTGCTAAACTAAACTAGCATTCTCATTTGCATATTTAGCACAGACTTAGGCAACTAGTTCTGCAGCTGCTGCAGAAGTGGGTCAGACCACAACTACCCTGCTGGAGGGCAGTATCGTAATTGCCATGAAAGCCTTTGAGCTACCAGCTACATTCCTCCACTACACATCTGCTTAGACATCAAAGCAAAATTACAACACGCCTGCTGTGTGTTATGTACAATGTGTAAGTCGCTTGACAATGGGATGATAGAATTAGCGTTAATATTGCCTAATACAGCCAATCGCAGCACTGTAGGAAATATAATCCAGTTATAGTATATGCAGTAGCAGCAGCTGAGCGCAGGAGGAGTGGATGTAACACGCTTGTTATGGCATTTCCTTCCTATTACACAATCTGGTGTCAGATATTAATTAAGTGTCAGCTGTTTTCATGCTTCTTTGGTAATTAGATGAAAGCCTTCACCCTCCATGTGGTAACAACATCAGTTTATTCCTTATGAAAGGACAGCAGCTGTTGTTGATTCCGACAACAATAACGAGGATTGACAATTCACACATCACTGTGTTAACATGCTGGATTTGAGCATTGTGAGGAAGTCTTCTATCCAGCTCTTACACAGGAATCTTTAGGTCCCAATATGAAGTCAATCACAATTCATATTCAATGGTTCTCAATCAACGACAGGTACGATTAATGAATTGTTGACGACAAAAAAGCTCTACCAGTGGGGATCCTAATCAATCATTTCAGATGACATAATTAGGCAAAACATTAAAGAGCAACTGTCAACATTTGTTGTCTCAACAGCTAAACTTTAACTATCACCAAAAAAAGGTCCTACTTCTCCAAGCTCTCACTTTGAGAAAAGATTTAATTACAAAAGCAGCAGTGCAGCATTCAGCAGCACTTTAAACATGCTCAATTTCACATTCTTAATTAAGATAATTAATTCTGTACGATGAATAGCTCTGGCTTTTGTCCGTGACAGAACTAGCTCAGTTGAAAACACATCAGCGAAGCAGAAATTCCAAGTGTTGGGTTAGTACCTGTGAAGACGCTAGATGAGAGCGCCGCCCCTGACTCCTCTTCCTCCTGTGTTTGGATGCTCTGACATGTGGAAGTATGCCTGCGAGCGTGTTTTCAGCTTGTGAGAGTGAATGCACGCAGCTCCAACTGAGTCCTGAATATGCACACACTCCAGCTACCTCGCTCAATACACAGCCTTTCCCCAGAGCGGAGTGAGTGTGTGTGTGTGTGTGTGTGTGTGTGTGTGTGTGTGTGTCCAAGTCCAAGGGTGTGTGTGTGTGCGTGTGTCTGCAATGATCTGCAAGCTCAATGCAGACCTAAGCATAAAAGCGGATCTTGCTTGTGTCCTTCCAACAGACACGCCAGTGATTACCACACTGCTCCGCTACAACAACTCCCTAAGGACACAGCACAGCCAGTAGGACAGGTGAGCAAGGACACACACAGGGCGGGCACAGACACAACCCTGATTGATATCAAGGCACTAGAGTGAGAAGGAGGGGCATCAGGAGTTTGAACCATTCATAATTCAATCAACTAATAAGCACAGCACATGGTGTGCTTAATGGCACTTCTCAGGCCTGGTATTAATGAGTTGTATTTAGATCTGATTGCTAAACACATTGTTGGTCTGGCCTGCATGTTGCCAAATACACTGCTATTGAACCTGAGAAGATTTTTTCATACGTCTGGACTTCGCTTAGTCTTCTAACAGCGCTTTACTTATATATCCTCCATTTTTACACAAATATTTTTATTTTCTTCTCCTAACATAAACAAACACGGACTTGTTACAGCAGTTTTGATGCATGACAGATGAAAAAATTACAGAAAAAATTGATTTGGTTTTGTTTTAGGAGGCAGGTAACTTGCTCACCTCCCAACATGTGTGGCAGAAAGGCACGTAAAGGTTTGCTGCCACTTGCCAATACCTGTAAAGGTAGAAGATGTTGGCATACGTTTAGGTGCTTGCTAATTAAAAAGATGGGACCTACCTCCTCATGTTTTGACAGCAGTTGAAGGCAGAGATGGAGAGAAGCACAGGTTTCATTAGAGAGCTCACTGGTCTCTTTGGCTTTCAGTAGAAGAGGAGCAGCCAGTGCTTAGAAAGAGAATACAAATAACACACATTGTTTATAATATAAATAAAACACAGCTTCAACTCTACAGCTTTCATTATAAATTAATTTTTAGAGTTCAACTGATACTTTGTCTACTAACAAAGAGGTATCTTGAGCTCATGGAGATGTGTAGTTCACCACTGTATCACTTATTTGTGACTCCAGAATGCAGAGAGAGACAGCCATGTATATCTAGCATGCAGCTAATGATGCTCTTTCAAGGTAAATCCAAACTGGAAGAGTTTGTTTGTCTTTAGCTCAAATCAAAGCGTTTGTGGATTACAGACCATACAGTGGGATACAGAAGAGGACTATACCAGATGATGACCTTGTTTATAAAAAAAGCAGTTTTTTTAGACAGTTTTCCTGTTTTAAGTTTGGGGCCATAAGACACAATTAGCTTAATAAATGCGGCTGTCTCTTTCTGCCCTCTGGAGTCAAAACAAAGTGATGCAGCGAACAGCTTCATGAGGTCAATACATCTTTTTGAGCGTACTTCAAAGACAAAATACAATTCTTTGGGTGAAATACAGCTTTAAGATTAAGTTTGTTCTATAAAATGTCAGACAACCCAAGATGGCTTCTTCAGATTGCTCATTTGTCTTACCAATAACATTCAGCAGAGAACAACAGCACACCACAACTTGCAACCTGAACCCGGTGCCACATCAAATGACCTGAAGGGTTTATCATTCCGATTTCTCATCAAAATGTACTGTTTTAACAAAGGTATGAAAATGGAAAAAAAAAAAAAAAACTGACTGTGTAAAAAGCACATGGATACAGGCTGCAGGTCCAAGACACTCACCACAATACTCTTCATTCTTCACCATTGATAAAAATATGGACACCTCACTCTCCAATTTCTGTTGGAAGGAACTGGCTGCCTAAAACAACACAGGACTGTCTGAATGAGCCACTTATACCTTATCAATACACACTCATACTACATTATTTTCGAATTTCTCCTAATCTTACCTGAAGAGCTTGAGTCAGGTTGTCCATTGCTGGGCTGCCTTCACTGTCTGAATCATCGATACCCTGCTGCTGCGTGTGGTGCTGAGCGCTGTAGGTTGAATGTGCCTCAATAGCCTCCAGCCACATCTGAGAGGACAAAACGACATTTACTGTCCTTGTCTACTCAGGCAGACACCTTCAGAAATTCAGATCAGCAGGTAAAGAAACAGCACAGAAGATGAACTGAATCTTACTTTTCTCGTTGCCACTGAATCGGTCTTTGAGGGGACCTTAAAATAATGTACTGTGTCATCGAAGCACCTGACCATGAAGAAGCAATGATCCCATGGTTTGACCTGTAATGACATATATCATATATTCATGCTTGCTGTAGTACACCTCAATCACAAACTGGCCATGACGACATTTGAAGGTTATGCCGAGTCTTTACCACGCACCATGCAGTAGGCTTGAGCGAGAGACTGACAGCCTCGTTTCCTGACACCAGCTAATGCGTCAGCTCTGTAATCATAAACAGTCATTGCTTTTTACACAATAATGACAGAGGCACATGACAGCCACCGCACGGCTTTGAACTGGATATTCAAAGGAACACACAGACTTTTTGGGAAATAAGCTCGTTTGCCATTTTCAGCAAAATGACAGATACCTTTCTCCATGCATGAGAGACCCACATAGATAAGCTGATCACTAGTTAGCTTAGCACAAAAATGGTAATAGATGGACGATGTAGCGGACCATCAATCGAAAGCCATTGCCTGTACTTTTCTCTAAAACACTTTTTTCATATATATATATATATATATATATATATATATATATATATATATATATATATATATATACACACACACACACATACATAAAAAACACAAGTTGTTAGATTTAAAAAAAAATGAAGATATTATTTTTGAATCAGATCCAAAGCCCACACTACTTTCAATGATGGGTGGGGGATGGGTGGGGGTATTGGTGCAGCCATGTGACACTACACTTCAAAGGTTCAGCCAAGCAAAAAAAAAAAAGAAAAAAAAAAAGAGCTGACTATAAGAGCGACAGCTACTCCAAAATAATCACGGCTGGTTTTGCAAGAGAAGATGGGGAGGATTTCATCTGGATGAACCAAGATCCTGAACCAGAATAAACAGAGGAGGATCTACAGGTTTAGCAAAGGAGCAAACAAGATGAAGGTATGCTAACATGCCCATTTACTCCCATTCATTGTGCTTAGCTAACTAGCAGTAAACTGGTTTCTGTGGGTCTCAACGACCAAATACACACTCAGAGGGGAGAAGGGTATCTATCTTCTTGCTTGGCTCTGGGGAAGATGGACAATAAGCATATTTCCCATGATGTTGTGTTGCATGTGGGACTTAACAATATAAATAGTTTAGCTTTTATTTAGAAAACTGCCCACACATAAAGTATCTCACTTTTTGGAGAACCAGGAGACTGTTCCATCTTCAATTACCACCCAGTTTAAACGCCAGCCGAGAAAGCGGGAACTCTGTCAAAGACATGAATCGAGTAGTAACAGTTCAACATTGTTCGTACAATTATTAAATATCATATATAAATGTTTAGAACAGCATATTTTACTATGAACTTCAACCCTAATTCCACCAACCCACAAATAACATTTTTAGGCATAAGACAAAACACTGCCTGACAATTACAGTCCACCAACAGAAGTCTGCACCACCGAATGTGGTGGGCTCTAATCAACAGTATTGCCTGGCCTGTATAGAGAGCAAAGAACACACTTTCACATCTGGGTACCTTCCAAAGTGGGCCTTCAATCTTCTGCACTTCACTTCTCACCTCCTTTGATGGAGAGGGGGAAAAAAAAAAGAAAAGAAATTTCATACTTGTTGCCAGAGAGTGTGTGATGAGACAGGAAACACATGATTAAGAGTTTTACTTTAAGTTCTAATAGAATCTGCATAGTGAAGCATATACAGGATTTGTTAATGGACTTAACAGCTAAGGCTTTTCTATCAGATGCTATGCCAGACTTGTCTGACATCCAAGCCCTTGTAAGAACTCGCTGACTTGCAAAGCTTTTCCTCTACAATGGGAGAAGTAATAGGGCATCTCTTCCACTGAAACCAATTGAATATGCATCATTATTATTGATTAATGATGCGCTGCCTCTGCAGTAGATACATTTTAAGTGGCCACCTGTGTCACAGTGCCATATGAACCAGAACAACAGTGCAGATCCTGATAAAGCTCGTAACATCTTGGGACTCATGATCAGAAATGAGCCACCGCAAATGAGAATCGGTCAACAAAAACAGTTTATTATACATATTTAGGGTAAGATAATATAAGTGCCTGGCTTGGAAAGAGAATTTAACCATGCAGAGGAGGAAAAGGAAGCTCAAGGTGGAGTCTGTGGATTTAATTTGGTATATTTGTGACTCTGTACTTCTTGTTGGTCTGCATGTTTTGCAGGATTTTGTTTCCGATCTTTCTCATTGACTCGTTCATTCTTTTTCCTTAACCAGAAATGCAAACATCTGCTTTCTGATCGAGCACCAGGGTTCATGCACATTTTTACCAACCAATTTCAGTTATTTCCTTTGCCTTTGTGGCGAGTTTGAATGAGCAGACATTCTTAAAAATGTATCCACTAAAAATAAAAGCAAAACTTGACATTTAGATTTGTTTTTTTCATTGCTATGTTTTAACCCACGGTGGTGGACACAGACAGTCCAGAAGAATGATCCTGTTTGGGCTCTGAGTCCAATACCCAGTACAATTGCCAATACTTCTAAAAAAGGACAAGCAACAGAAAGATAATTGCAAGTATGTCTCCGATGTCCACCACCTCTGTCCTCACCTTGTCTTGATGGGCTGCTAGAATCTGTTTGAGCTCATCAGTGCAGGCCAGGTCCAAAGCTGTCTGGTCTACAACACAACCAGCCATATTATGAGTTACACACCTTCAGACGGAACATAAGTCTTGATCATATTCACATGCGTGTTAAACTGTACTACTAAGTCACACACCATTGTTGTTTCTGATGCTGGGGCAGGCTCCAGACTTGAGCAGCTTTATGATGCACTGTTTCTGCCCTCTGTAGGCAGCACAGTGTAAGGGCGTGTTCCCCACCGAGTCCCTGCAGTTGATGTCTGGAGCTTCCCTCTCACTGAGCTGGGGGCAAAAAAAATGGGACCAGAAGACAACCACAACTGGACAAATAACTTTGGTACCCAACTTTAATATCCACTTCAAACCAAGAAGCTATTTAAGCTTAAAAATGCTGAACTGGTGATGCCAGCAACAGAGATCATGAACAGTACTGATCAGCAATGTTGGCCCAAGTACACAACTGCAGTACTTGAGTCAACGTATTAATACTGCTGGCCAAATACAGGTATTATTCCAATAAAAGTGGAAGCTGCTCAGTCATATTTATTTTATGCTGGAGTATTTGCTTATACTTCATGATTCAAAAGTGAATTTTCTTTTCATATCAAAGTATTGATGTATTATTTTTACAATGCATTTACAGAACCTTGCAGCTTAGCAACATGCTATCTCAGTTTTAAAGCCAGAGATGTAGTTTGCTTGTGGTAAACACAGTAAATATTTGAAATCTTGAACGTAGTACATCGTTGCGCATGAGAATCATTGTGATCACCTCATGTTTTGTAAGGGGGCGTCTCATTGTTTCAGACACAGATGCACCAGATTTCATAAACTTAAGGGCATATTTTGGTTTTTAAATATAACTCAGTTAACTGAGAGTTGCTTGTGGCCAATTACGTTCAAAAAGAAAAAAAAAATCAATAGCCGACTTCAAAGATTCACGCTGAAAAGAAACAAGTTGCACCAACTTTCCTAGAAATGTAATTATATTTGTCTCAGAAATGTAGTGAAGTGGAAGTTGGAAGTTTCCAAATACTGCAATAAGATACAGATACTCTAAAAATGTACTTGTTTTAACTTAAACTCATTACGGTCTACCACTGCTGGTTAGATGCAATTACATCATAAGACGTAGCTCTTTGAAACTCGAATATGGACTAAAATAAATTCAAATCTGTAGTTTGTGATGGTTAAAAATGCCGGTCTAAATAAGGAAGACTGCCAAAAGCCAGATATTGCATGTGTGAATGTTTATGTAGGAAATATGATCATTATTATGAATCTAACCAGCTTGGACAGTTTGGAAATATCCCCCGCTCTGGCTGCCTCCAGAAGTCTCTCCTCCCGCTGCCTCGCCTCTCTTCTCTCTGCAGCTGCACAAAAACAAGCAATATTTGACAGGAAGAAGCAACCGAACGTACAGTGCTGAAAAAAGCTGCCTTTTTTCCCCAGCTTAGTCCATCATTTCATACCCTCAAGCATGGTAATGATTTCATCATCCTCTGTGAGGTCTTTAGGGATTTGAGCTGTTCCATTGATTATACTGGCTGAGGCATCATAGCGCAGCAGCAACAGAACGATCTCCTAAGGGTTCCAAAATAATGAAAAATCCGATTATCACTCAATGACTTAAAAGGACATCAAATATGATCATTTTGGACATTACGATGGCTTGAAAAAAGTTAAGAAAGTTATAGACTAACAGCCTCTCTTATTGTAATTTTTTTTTTTTTTTACATTAATGAGCTGGCAGGTGAGTAATCATGGGTTTTAGGTGATTTACCTTTCTGCCAGTGAGGGCAGCTTTGTGTAGAGGTGTGTCCCCCATGGTATTCTGCAAATTCACATCAGCACCTGCCTGAAAATATGCACCAAAACCACACATTTCAACATAATACATGTAACTCCAAAGATACCATGTAAAATCTATGCAGCATCTCTTACCTTCAGTAACTCCTCCACAACATCCTTGTGACCAAAGTAAGAGGCCAGATGAAGAGAGGTCCATCCTGAACTGACTTTCGTCTTTGCTGTGTGACACAGAGGAACCATAAACACGCTGCTGGCTGATTAACAACATCATTTATGCTTACTTACATATGTAGTTAATGTTGAGAGAGCATCTTTGTTCCATTCTCAACAGAAGCAGCCTCTGTATTTCAGATAAACTGCCTTCTTTAGCATAGACCAGCAGCTGGTCCTCAAGAGTGTCCGCCTCCATCGCCGCTCCAGCCTCATGCGACTATTTATCATGTAAAAGTCATTCAACACACTGAGATAAGTACATACAGTAAAGACCAAGGCTTCTTTTTTTTTTTTTAAATAGTTAGCAACACACTCAAGTCAATAACGTGTACTTTGAGTCAAAGTTTATTTAGCTAGTACAATTTACTTATCAACGTCAAAGGAGACAAATGACGAAACACAACGCGTGCTTGGAAGCGACGAAGCCAACCAACGAAACAACTTACAGCTCAAGATTTTCAGCGAATTTAATGAACTTCAGTAGATTTTCAATGGTTTCAAGAGGGCGAGACACAGGAGACCACACGCTCGGGTTGTAACTTAATCACTCGACCCAGCCGACAGCCGCTGGCAAGCGTCATGTGACTGAGGGTGTCAACAGGGGCGTAGCGGGGCGTAGCGAGGCCTCCCCGGTCACTCCTGCCCTCTGCTAGGCCACCCCCCAGCTCTACTCTCTCCAAAATGGTACAGGCCCATTCAACCTGAATGGATAAGCACTGTAGAAAATGGATGGATGGATGGATGGATAGCCATGAGATAAAAGGTTAAAATTCTAAGATGGACAAAAATGATCATAACCTACAGTTCACAAGTTAGTTATTGTTTTCGTTTTTGTGATAACAGGTTAAATTGTCTCTCTATTTCAGGATTATAAAAGGCCACTTTGTAACGAGATAAGTTAAACCATTATCTCAATATCTATCATGTTGTCACGTGAATCAGGTAATATTGGGCTGTGGTGTTGGAGAGAACTGCATTTATCACATTTTGTAAACCATTTTTGAGTAAACATGTGGATCAATAACAAAAAAGATAACAAAGAAGTACACAGCTGCGATTTCTTCTGCTCATTTGCCTGAAATATTTATTTTAGGTTGAAATCTTCAAACTATATTTTGGAGAAATGGATTGAAACAAGTACTTTTTATACGTTTGCTTGACAGCTTGCCGCACTAATTTCTCCCTGCGTCACTCACTGGCTCCCAGTTCTTATGTTGGCACACTAGATGGAATTGATGTCTGCACAGGTTGGAGCCTGTTGTTGATATACAGTGAGTGTGGCTGGAATGCAAAAAAAAACCAAAATAAAACCCTGTATATTGACAGTTTTTACTGTCTACCCTTAACTGTTCTTCACTTAAGGTCAATTGTGTGTGTTTGGTTTTGAAAGCCCCGCTTACTTCTAGCTCCAACTGCAGGTCCCATGAGGTTTGCTCATAGAGGGTGACGGGAGGTTGTGTTTTAATGAAGGAAAGTGTCAGAGAGGATTGCAATGAGTTAACATGAGAAAAGGGATGTATTTTTAGAGCGTGTCTTTAAATACTGTATAATGGCACACAGAGGGCTTTACAATATTGCCACAAAATGCGCAGGGTCAAGTACACTTCAACACACATTTAGGGTGTATTATTAGCATGCTTAACATACTGTGCATTTCAGTGGAAAAGAGTAACTGCTTCATCTGTCAGCTGAGAAATGCATCCTGTGTTAAAGGTGTTCTTTTCATTTTATTGTGATCATAATTTGCTTCACACTCCAGGGATGTTTGTATTGATCTTAGTGCAATTACAGCTCACTTAAACTCAGCCCAACACCTACATAAAACCCTCTCTGTGGTAGGATTAACACATGTTGTCCTTCAGCGACAAGCCTTTTCCTTTTTATTTGTTAACAGATCAGTCCGTCATTACGGTTGACATGGATAATTACAATGGTTCAGAAGTTATGGAAACACAGCTGCACACATTAATCAAAGCGTATTCATCAAATCAGGTCTGGTGAGGGGAAGAACCGCGCTGGGCTAGTTCCTTCTAATTAGCATGGCAATTATTGTAAGCTGTCACAGTTCTTAGGCAAAGGGGTGGACTGTGTGTGCTCCAGAGCGTAATCCCTCTCAAATTACAAGATAATGGAGGCAAAGACAGGCCAGTGCTTCAAAAGGAAGCAGGAGATAGAATCCCCAGCAGGGACATTTAAGGGACAGTCAGGGAGAGAGACAGTAAGCGAGGGAAAGGTAGGTAAAAGAAGTACAGCATGTATTCCCTTCTCATTGAGTGGTGTGGGAGACTGCACAGCAAAGTGATTCGCCCCAAAGAAAAGGACCAGGGCCTAAAAGTTATTCTTGCCACAGGATGTGTTTTTATCAATATAAGATAGCGATAAATCCACAGTATTTCATATCATAAACTCAGTTGATCAATCAAATGGTAAGTTGCAAATCAATAAGAGCTCAATAATCCCTCTCTGAGCTTAAGTGGCACTCTTCATTGCATTTTATTGTCTTTTGTTTTTAATTTATTTTATGAAACTATCTGAGAGTAGAATTCTATGTTTTTGTTTTCAGTAGCTTCCATGTCATGGAACCAAAGGACTCCAAATGAGTATTGGATGTTAGAACTTGACTGAAACAGAACAAACCTCTTTAAAACACATTTTGTTGACTTCTTTATGTAATATCAATATTTAAATGCAAAATTCATTGCGTATTTCATATACTACAAAATTATGCTTTCTTTTTCCATTAACTTCCATGACTTCACGACTGCATATCAGTATCAGATATGAGTGCTCAATAGTTAGGAAGCACCTCTCTTAAGTGCTCTTTATTACTTGCCTTTTCTATATTATGTGAATATTTCAGTGCAAAATTCATTGTTTATTTCACACTGTGCAAAATAAAAAAGTTTCCACGTCATCATCATCATCATATCGTATTGCGCCAGTGCCGGATCCAGTATTTAGCCTTTCTGTTGCAGTTTCTTAGGTCCTGCCACTTTCCTGTTTGTGCTTCTGTGTTCTCAGGTGAGTGTCACGGCAAATGTGTGGTGGCGCCATGCCTGCCAGTCTGTATAGTGCAGGTAAGGGTGTCGGCCTCAACGTGCCAGTGCGGCAGGTGTTGTTCTGTTCTGGGCCGATGTTCGTTGCATGGCAGGACTCAGCCCAGAGTGCTGAACAGTGTTCCACTGCAGAATAGCTGAGTGCTAGAGCAGTTGTCCTTAGTGTCTTGGGGTCTGCTTCCCATTTAGAACTAGCTAGCTTGCCAAGCAGATTGTTCCTTGTTGCCGCTTTCGTATTTCACCTTTCTTGCATGCTCCTTGTACATAGGAGAGTGTGTGGTCCAGTGTGACTCCCAAGTAGCTGTCATTTTGCAGTTGCTTGCCATTCCAGGTGCTGTTAAGCTTTGTATTTGCTTCATAGTTGTTAAGGTGGAATACGCATACTTGGGTTTTCCCTGGGTTAGGGTTAAGGGAGTTTTGTTTGTGATATTCTGTGAGGGCTTCTGAAGCCTGTGATTGTCTCTTTTGGATCGTCTTGAAGTCTCTCGACTGTGTGGCCAGGCACACATCATTTGCGTAGATAAACCTACGGATTGCCTCAAATTCTGGCTGGTCATTTGTATGGAAATTGAAGAGCATTGGTGCCAGCGCAGAGCCTTGTGGAAGACCATTTTTCTGTGTGCCATCTGCTTTTTCTCCCATCCAATTTCTCAAAGAACCATCTATTTGAGAGTAATTCCATGTCGTGTAACATAGGCAACCCAGTAAGTACCCGATATTAGCACTAGCATGAACAGAAAGGACACATTTTTTTAACGTATTTCATTCCATACATTGTACATGAACATGTGAAAGCAAACCTTGTTCTTCTTTTCATTTACTGCAAAATTCACCATTTCTGTTTCCGTAGACGCCATGTCAGGTAAGAATAATTGGGTAAAAGACAACTTGTTAGTTTATATATACAGAAACATAGATGGAAAACATGATTCTGCGTCACCAAGAAACTTTTTAACCAAACTTTTTATACTGTATGTCATTTTTTTCTCACACACAGGCCTAATTTGTTACTATTTTCAGTAAGCACAAGTACAAGCTAAGAGAAAACCAGAGATGGATGCACTGAACCACTATGCAGGCTTATAGGCTTCGCTGCAGAAGACAAGTGCTTCCAGAAAATGTTCCTTTAAAACTTTTTCTTGGGAGCTTTGTCTTTATTCACAAAATGGAGTATTGGACACTGTTCCCAACATTTGGAGTGCAGACAAAAGGTTAAACAGCTACCCCACCAGACACCTAAAGCCCCACTGTTGGGAAATCCAAGAATAATTTCTGGAGCCCTCAATGTAGAAGAAAAGTATTTCAGTATTTTCAACAATATCCAACACTTAAGTCCACCAGCTAACGTTTATTTTTTCCCAAGCTAACTAAACTTACTAAAGTAACAGGCCTATTTTCAAAATGTAAGAGGTAGAAAGTACAGATTTTGATTTGAAATGTAGTGAAAACGAGTGTGTCGAGCAAACATAATAGGGTCTTCGCCACAGAGTACCTCCGGGCTCAGGCCCTAATAAAACACTCATCAGGAAAATAAAGTACATACACCTGAAAAGTCTACTTTAGTATTTGTACTTTGTGGCTTTCCACTTTCAGCTAACAGTGGCGGTGCTAACAGTGGCAGTGCTAACATTATGAATTACTCAAAGAAATGTCTGACACTGGACTTTTTTGTTTTGTTTTTGTCAGATGTCAGGTAGAGCTTTTATGTTAGACAAGCTGAAAATAACGCGGGGTATACTCTCCAGTTCACAGGTTTGCAGCTTCAGTCGATAGTTTCCCAAGTAGTCAGTTCCTATACTACTCAGAACTAGTAACAGTAAGCTTTCACAGGCCTCAAACAAAGGGGTGGGGTGTGCGTGCTACGGGGCTTTATCATTCTCAAATTACAAGATAATGGAGGCAAAGTGAGGCCAGGGCTTCAGGAGATAGAATCCCCAGCAGGGACATTTTAGGGACAGTGGGGGAGATACATCCCATCCCAGAGGAAGGGACAAGGGTCTAAAAGTTATTCTTTCCACAGAATATGCTTTTATTGTAGTTGTGATCAATATTTTTAAGATTGGACAGTAGTAAAGCCCCAGTATTTCATAATGTTAATCTCAGTGGATCATTCAGATGTGCAAAGCGTTCGATTCTCGTGTGCCAGCATTGTGATTCTTAACATTTCATTATCTTTTCAATGTGTGAATATTTTAGTGAAGAATTTGTTCTTCCTAATTCAACAGGGTACACGTCTTTTGACATGTAGGAACTCCAAACCAATACTGGGTATTAGTTCTAAACAGGAACATGAGGACAAAACTCTTTCAATCGCATTTTTTTCCACTCACATATTTAAGTTTTAATATTTCAGTGCAAACCTAATTGTTCATTTTCTGTTCAGGTCAGAATGCTTACAGAAACCAAAAGCGACATGGTCGGTTAAAAAACTAAAAGACCTCAGTGACGTTTAAGGCCTAAATTGTTACCATTTACATTAAGTGCATTAAACCTCGCACAATATCAGATTTAGTAACCCATGGTGAGAGTTGACCAGCGACTGACCCGCTGAGCCTCTATGCTACCCTTAAAGGCTCCAGCAGAGGAAAATGTCACTTGGGGAAGTTGGCTTTGTTTTTCTTGTGGACCTTTGCCTTTATCCACGAGAAGAAGCTTTCGACACGATCCTTGAGATTGAGGTTGTGCCGCAAATTTGGAGCAGAAGCAGAAGTAGAGGCAGCTGCCACACTTTGGCTGATGGACTCCTGGTCACCAGCTGATTCTTGGTCCTCCTCCTCATCTGAACCTGAGGCCCAGTCATCATCAGAATCAGAGACCTCGTCAACTTCTGCATCTGGGGCCTTGTCACTGTCTGAATCTGGGGCCTCGTCATTGTCTGAATCTGAGGTCTTGTCCTCTGATGTTGACCACAATGATCCATCACTGAAGAAAAAAAAAAGAAAAAAAAAAGAGGCCAAGAAATATTTAAGGCCGGAAAACAGAATACCTGTCAAAGATAAAACCCAGGCGCTCACACACGTCACGTCACTTACCTGGAACTGTAGCTGGCAGTCAGGTAAGACCCGGTGATGAAAGGATGTTTGAGGATATCATCGGGTGTAATCCTCTTCCTGTCATCCCATTTCAGCATAGCCTTCAACAGGTGAAGGCACGCCACCCACTCATCAATGTTGGTCTCGTTTTCTTTCATGTGGCATAGCTGTGAAAATTAAAAAATATATATAGAAGTGATTCCATCATCTTTTCAAACCATGATGAAATAAATAATCAAATTCATGTTTCAGCAGCTGCACCTACCCTTTTGATTTGGTCCACAGCCTGCGAGTCCCTTTCCAATGAAGCCCACTGCATTAAAAGAAGAACACACATTTTAAAGTTACTGAAAAAATGTTGAAATTTAGCGGGGAAATTAGAACCACTCAAAAAGACAAAGAATGAGGATTTCACCTTGAAGGTCCATTCACCAGAATCTGTCTTGACAAAATATTCATCGGTCTCTGCTCCCCAATTAAGGAGACCGTCAGGTGGCAGGCCCAGGAACCTGATGTAGTCTTCCAGCTGGAGAAAAAGACACACATTGGTATGCAGAGTGGGTGCAGCTTTACCATTAAAAATACTAGTCCAGGCTGTTTCTTTACTTACTCGTTGGAAGTCCATTGTTCCTTGGAAACGTTCATAGCCTAAGATCATGAACGCCATCACAGCCCCCAGCGACCAGATGTCTACAGCCCCAGTATAAGGGAACCCAAGAATTACCTCTGGAGCCCTGAATGTAGCAGAAAGGCATTTCGATAGTTTGCTTTCTAAAGAGTAAAACTGAATACAAGACAGTGAACGAAATCATAGCAGTCTCTTACTTGTAGGAGGCAAACTGCTGAATCACGAGCGGCGAATCTACGAGTACGTCCACGGCCGAGCGAAACTCCATCAGCTTGACGTTGAAGGGCTGTTGTTGGTGATCCACCAGCACGATGCTGGATAGGTCGATGTTGGTGTGGATCACTCCCACACTTCTGAGGCCAGTCAGTGCGGTGGCCACCTGCAAAGAATCATGGTTGATTTGTTGTTGGTTTTTTTTTAGGATTTTTTGAACATTTAAAAGAAAAGTAAAACTGTTGCGCTAAAAATTCTGCATTGTGGTTTTATGCTTCACTATCTTGCCTATAACTCTCTTTGTTTTTTTTGTTTTTTTTGCCTTTAATAACTATTTTAAGTACAGAAATACAATTAAGAGGACTGTAAAACAAAAATGAAGAAGGCTTTTCTACTTATTTATCAATTATCATACCTGCCGCACCACAGTTCTGACATCCTGGAGTCGCATCGGGGCCCGCCTTGTGTAAAAGTGCTGCGCCAGGCTGACGTCCAACTTCTCCAACACCATGAAATTTTGCTTGACCTCATAGTGCTTCACAATATTTTTGTCATCCAGGTTGGATGCCATTAGCTTCCTCAGGATATTCATCTGGAGATACATGGAAGGGTTTGACATTATTATCATTATCATGAAATGCCAGACCCAAAGTGTTTTTCAAAATAAATGGAAAGCAAAGCTATTTTTGTATCCATGACTAAAAAAAAACAAGCACCCGAACCATGAGTTTTGTGATCCGTAGCGCCCCTATTTGGTACAATTAAATGTAGAACAAGTGTCCATCTTCCACTTATTCCTACACATTAAGGGTCACAGGGGGAGCCCATCCCAGCATCAACGGGGTTCACCCTGGACAGGTCGCCAGTCCATCGCAGGGCCAACATAGAGAGACAAACAACCATTCACACTCACATTCATACCTACGGTCAATTTAGAGTATCAATCAGCCTCGTCCCCAATTGCATGTTTTTGGATGGTGGGAAGAAGCTGGAGTACCCAGAGAGAACCCACACAGACACAGGGAGAACATGCAAACTCCACACAGAAAGATCCCGTGCCAAAGCCAGGACTCAAACCCAGAACCTTCTTGCTGTGAGGCCACAGTGCTGACCACTGCACCACCGTGCAGCCTTAGAACAAGTGTCAAGAGACAAAATATTATTATTGTTTATTTAGGAACTCCCAGTTTTTTAAATGTAGATTAAAAATCAACAACGTTTCTTACTTCAGTGATTGAGGTGACGTTTTTACCGGTAAACTTCACGGTCACGTTCCTGTTTAAATTCTCGTCAAAACACTGGTAGACCTCTCCATATCTGGCTGCAACAAGAGTTCTCAGCCATCTAAACCCTTTGGGGAGTTGCATTGTTGATGTATATGGTCGATTCATTTTAGTCTGACATCAGGAGGTCATTCTCATACAGTCCACGCAGTTAATCATCTCAGAAGATCTCTGACTTCACTGACTTCAGTCGAACTGTTCTCGCTCTGATCTGACTTAAGTCCCTGTGTGATCACAGACACCCAGATGTTTACACAAAGCATCACAGCGACCTGTGCAGACTGAGCTGTGATCTCATCGCAGTCTGATGGAAACATCAGCTGAGTGACTGCGATCATCATCATCATCATCATCATCATCATCATCATCATCATCAGTGACATCGGAATTTGGACTGTTTGATTGGGTGCTTCTTTCTGGTGTATCATAGAGCTTTTGAGGAAACAGCACTGTTGCCAGCAGTCTGTTTCAGACACACAGCGTCATGAAAACTTCAGCGCACAAGGACATATTGTACAGTCTTGTGTGGTACTGAAATGCTCTCTGCACCCACACAGATGTTTTCACCTCTGGCTCGAGTGGAGCTTTAGTGGAATTACTGATACAGGTAGCAAACGTGGGCTATTCTCTCCTGCAGGGATTCATTGTCTTCTAATATGACCTGCAGGTTTCACCACAGTCAGGCCAACAAACAATAGCAGCAGACTAACGTCTATCCATTGTTGAATCCGGTGCCTTGGCTTGACGACTTCGCTTCTGGGGACAAGGGCCAGTATTTTTAGGTTTAATTGTCGCCAGCAGATATCAAGTTCAAGACGTCCTTGTTCCATCCTCTGCTCGTGGTTTACAGTGCGTATCGCAATTAAACTCTTTACATGGAGTTGAAAGAAGATGAATTCATTAAAATTGTTTCAAAGGCAGCCACTTTACATAGAATTCACAGTTAAACAACACTGTAATGCCTTTGTCGAATTGTCAGAATGGGGCCAATTTTTCGACCTTGACCACACCTTCTGCCCCTTCCCTACGTGAAGACCTTCCAAATGCTGCCAGAGCTACTAAGCTAATAGAAACAACATTTTCTCTGCTAATTATTAGGATAATGAATTGGGTATTCAAAAATAAGAATATAATTATCGACGGTGTTTGTTTGAATATCTACATTATCGTGAGACTATTCTAGGATAGACATTTTTCTGCTCAGCTTTCACCAGAGATACAAGGAAAAACAACCCCTTTTCAAAATACCACTACACATCGAGAAATATTTGAAATATAAAACAATACATTATATTATCTTGTTTCTAAATCAGGTAAACACCTCAAAACTTCTTGTTGACGCATTTGATTTTATTTATTTTAAACTAAACATGATTTTTATGATTTCACACTCTTTCCTTGCAGTCTTTTCAGCGTCGCTTCCAATGACATCTTACCTGATAAATGTTGAAATGAGGGTGGGGTACAGTGGTACATGGATTAACCAGCTTGGAGCTTTTGAAAAGGAGATGAAAAATTTAACAAGTGGAAATATTGTCACGATGAGGCACACCCACCGCATTTCAATGAGTTTCTTTGTATGTGGAGCTAAATGCCAACACCCTTCATCTCACAGGCAGCTCTGCCAAACAGACAGAGGGGCCGTGAAGCCGTCCAACTCTTGAGTTTGGCTCTTTCATTAGTGATTAGCATTTATTATGTAAACTGTGACTGTCCTAATATCATGTAAAGATGAGACCACCACCCAGCCAATGCCCGGCATATTGACGAGACACTGAATATTCAGCATTTGGAATATTCTCTCTTCTTGAAAATGTTCCTCTGTTCACATAGCCAGTTGTTTTTGTGTGGCAAGATGCAGCTTGGACACAGTAGGTTTTTAAGATAAATACATGAAATATGTAAATCTCTAGGAACTCTCCACTGCAATCATCGCGGTTAAAAAATAATAATGGCTGTGGGAACGGAGGAGTCAAAGCCCATTCTCTTTGAAATTCGACCAAAAGCAGGAGGATTTGACTGAACCACAGCAGTGGTTGGGTACATTTTCAGAAGTGAAGGTGACAGATTGTTCTGTTCGGGAGTGAGACAATTTTGTTGAATGATTTATGCTAAAATTCTCCCCTGCTTCACAAACATAAATCAAAAACCGATTTAACGGAAAGCCAAAACATATTTCTGTGCCTCGCCTTCGCTGCTTAAGAACCAAGCAACTGAAAACACCTGATGACAAGGGAATCTAGTGTACCTGTTCATGTGCCTGACATGCTACCCACCGCTACTGCTTTAACCAGTTCAGTTACTTGTAGCATAGCAGGCGTAGCTGGAGGGCAGCACCAGAATCTGTTTGGAATGAACTAATAGCAAAGCCACATTGCACATTTTTAGGCCTTTGCATCGGTGACAGCTGTGGGGTGGAGGTGCTAGTTTTTGGGGTCGTTCATCCCATTCTCATTAACGTGACATCTCTGGAATGTCGTGAGGGAATTTTTTTTGTTGTTTTTTTGTGGCTGATGCTGAGGCATCCACTCAAGACTCAGGAATGAACTGAACTGATCCTATTTTAATGGTGAAAGGTCAAGGTCACCGTCACCTTCATGTGAATTGAAGTCACTCTTCAAATCTGGCAAAAACATCCACTGGAACTCAAGGATGAACTCAGAAGATTTATGATGATCAAAGGCCACCATGACAGGAGCACATAACAGAGGTGTGCCACCCCAGTATTGCTGTACTTCTCGTTGCCTTGAGTGACCATTTGTTGTTGTTGAGCTTTTATCTTCAACAATAATGGTTTGTAGTAGGACTCTTGTGTTTCTCTATATTACCATATCTCTATATTAATGAATCCCTCTGAACCCAAACAGTCAGTTTATACAGTAATACTTCCAAAAGGTATCCAGCAGTTAATGATGTCAGTGTAAAATGCAATATCTACTTGGAGAAAATGCTCTAATGTAACCTGCTGTATACAATACGCATAAAAAAAGTGATCTTAGAGTATAACAGGAGAAACAGGATGTGCACTTGACATGTTATCATTGAATTGGAGCCGTTATCACTGTGGGTTGGCGCTTATTGTATATCATTGCTACTCATCCAAACGCAGCGGCGTCCAAACACAAACACTTGAGGACTAGAATAATGGAGAGCCACAGCAGGACGCAGTATAATCGACAGCACTCGAACCTCTGTGTACCCTCTGTGACACTGCTTTATTTCTGAGGGCCCTCCATATTAAAATGACTCACTTCACTTGTGTTGCCAAATGCAGCCACACTGCACCTGCCAAATTAATTTGTTCCCTGACACACATTTACACAATGTTTGCAAAGACAGAACATATGTTATGCCGGCTGTATTTATGGAAAAAACATGGTCTTACTTATTGCATTCATAAGCACTAGAATAATGAAATAATTAGAGAAAAAGAATTGTTCTATACGCTTCCATACAAGCTAAACTATGTCAAAATAAAAAGGAAGAAGCTGCTTTCTCCTCACTGATTGCAGCGGTAAAACACAATTTTAGCCAATAAATAGCCAAATCACGACTGTCAACACCTCAAACACAGTAGCCTATGCCAGCACAAATATATAGTATAACATTTACATTGAGAAATGGGTTCTCAGTACAATAATAATGTATAATATTCCTGCTGATGCAATTTAACACCCAAGCTAGCGGTGAAATCCTCACATCACTAGCTAACGTTAGCTAGTGATGTCTAGCTAAGGTTAGCTAGTGATGTCAGTTAAAATGTTTTAATCTAAGACGATCATGTTCTCAGGATGATAATCATATCAAATTATTTTCACTTTACGTTAAATGTTCATGAAGACTGAAGTATTTTTAACAGCACAATTCTGAGCACGTTTTTGGAGCCTTTTAAAATGTTAGATAAAAGAACATTCTATTACCAGAAGCCCGGTTTTAGAACATCTAAAGAATTTTATAAGAGTTTTAACATACATTTTGAAAAAATCCTCTAGAAGAAAACGTACAAAAACAATACCAGAACATCACACATAATTTTCTCAGAATGCTTTCAGAATAAAAAAAAACTAATTCTTGCTAGGACACCTGATCTATGACACTCATTATATTCTTGGAAACAGGATATTTTTTGTATTTCTAACTGGAATGTGACAGGAAATAAGAAGATTTTCCTTGCCTACCATCACTAAGGCAATAATGCAGCAGTCTTATGTCATTTTTCTGTGTGTATTTGATTCCATGACAGCACAACTCTAGTTTCCATGATGTCTCTATACATATCTGAACAAATGACAAATGGAAGGGCATTTTGCTTCTCTCCCAAGAACTGGTTTACCTGAAGACTGATCATAGAGTTTGGGACAATTATACGGAAATATTACAGCAGGCCATTAAGATAAGGCATTCTTTTCAATTTTTTTTCTTGAGAAAATTAGCATCTCATCATATGAAGAGTAAATCAAGTGGCCTGGCTTCTGTTACCTTACATGAATCATAACTTCAGACTCTAAGCTGCCTTCCAAGAGGCATCACTAAATGTATCTTAGACATTGCATCTGCAGCTGCACACACATTCATCATAATTGAGATTATTCTGTAAAAACACACGGCGGGGAGTGTGTTGGAATAAAGCAGCGTCAGAACTCCCACATTCGCTGTGTGTTCCTGCACCGGCTCCTGCGTTGCAACTAACTCTGAGAGATGGAGGAAGCTCCATTTGTGAGAAAATAACAGTAATTCAAGCCCAGATCCTTCAGTCACTTCAACTATTGTGTAGTGTTTCTCATTTCTGGTGGACCACAGCTGGGGGACTGACAAGGATAGTATCAGAATGCAAATAAGCTCACAGTCTGTGTGTGTGTGTGTGTGTGTGTGTGTGTGTGTGTGTGTGTGTGTGTGTGTGTGTGTGTGGCAAGGGTGCCACACTCACAAGAGGCTAAACAGGAACATCCTCTATACAATTTCCCACATAGTGAGATTCTATAGATGATTATGATGAAGGTGGGAAGGTGGGTGGAAGAGACAGCAATAAAAGTAGATATTAATGAAATAAATAGCAAAAGCATCTGCGTACTGTAAAAGCTAACAAAGGCTGAGAAAATGCGATAATAGGTGAATTTATCTTTCTATTTTTAAAAAGACGAGAGGTAGTCATGGCATTTATCTTTAGATAAAATATCAATTAATGAGATAACTGATGATTTATTGATCTCCAGAAAACAAAAGTCCGATGATCTCAACAGTACATAGAAAGGAGACAAATCATGTACCCAGGTCAAAACCGAAGAAAGAGAAAATAACAAAAAATACAAATAATCATCAATAAAATCGGCAGAGTCATGGATTAAACCCATTGTAGTAAATACAGTAATCAACATGAATAACGCCTGGATATCTGGAAAAAGTGCCAACTTGAGATTTCGGGACAATGGCATAAAGTAAACACAAGCAGGCCATTCTGAATCTCAGCAGGGCTCCCAGGTAGATTTGCTACGTTGATCTCACCTTGTTGTGTGTGTCACGTGCTCATGCATTGCGAAAATAAATTTATTTTGCTCTTTTGCAAACAAAACAAAATCATCTGGCAGCATTGTGTGCGTGTAAGTGCTGCTGCTGCTGCTGTGTGTGTGTGCGTGTGCGTGCGTGTGCGAGAGAGAGAGAGAGAGAGAGAGGGAATCAAAATGAGGCGTTCATGATTGTATTTTCAGCAGGGAGAAGACGTGACAGGAGACATCAGGAAACATCAGTTCACTGTGTTGATCCGCGGTAAGAAAATGAAATTTAAATATGATGCAGGACAATTTATTTATACTGTAGGTTGTCAGTTTCAGTCGGAATACAAAACACACACACACATCTGGTATTCTTCAGGTTTAGGCTGAATGGCTGCTGCTGCTGCTGCTGCTGCTGCTGCTGCTGGATACTAAAACACTTCAAAAGACCATAGCGTCACAAAAATACGAGTTAGCTTATTCTTGAGCTGCTGATGACGTTTGTCCTCTCCCGCTGTAGCGCGTAATTCATCCATGGAGGTTGTTCTAGGGAGAGTTCGCTGCGCTCTCTCCTGGCTCCTCCAGGACACTGCGCGGCTTCAGCAGGATAGAGAGGCTTCCAGAGGACACACACACACACATACACACACACACACACACACACACACACACACACACACACACACACACACAGATGGGGCAGCCACCGGATCCATTGTCCCTTCTCCTGGCACCTGTTGCTGCTTGATTATCTTCAGCACGGTTCATTCGAGGATTTAAACATCGGGACCATGTCGCTGGAGCAAAGTGATTCCAACTCTAGCGGCTATTATTTTGATAACACCTCCACTAGAGTCCACAGAGGCTTCGTGTTTTCAGGACCCGTGTTGGTCATATTGATGGTGATGATGGTCACTCTGGTTGTTGTCATAGTTTTGGGTAACGCGTTGGTTATTTTTGCTTTTAAAGTGGACAAGAGTTTAAGAAGACAATGCAATTACTACTTCCTGAATTTGGCAATATCAGATTTTCTTGTCGGTAAGTGCAATAGTAACCTGGATGTTAAAAAAAGTTAATATATTATTGTATAATTGATCAATTTAAATCTCAAATGGAATTTCCTGGTGTTTTTTGATGTACATGTCTTGCATTCTTGCAGAAAGAGTATGTTTCTAGGTTTTAGAATCCTCTTAATATCACTGAATCCCCCCCCCCCCAGTAAATATTATGTCATTTACTGCGTGTGAGAGGACCAATGTTGCCTTGAAAGCACCTGCGAGAGAACCGCAGCTTCTCTTTCACCTCTCTCTGTCCTATCTTTAAATTTCATCAAGCTAAAAATAGATTTCATGAAAGTACATCATTTGGATTCTGCTCCATGTCTGCTGCAGGGGCATTCTGCATCCCGGTCTACATCCCCTACATCCTCACTGGCAGGTGGGGACTGGGCAGAGGGCTGTGTAAACTGTGGCTGGTCATGGACTACCTACTTTGCTCTGCTTCTGTCTTCAACATCGTCCTCATCAGCTACGACCGTTTCCTGTCAGTCACCAGAGCAGTGAGTGGAACATCCTGTGCCTTACATCTGTAATGATCACAGCTCATCGTAGCGAATTTTAGGAAGCGTGACACAGTCGCCCGCCAGATCTGTCAGTGAAAATTACAGGAAGGTAAACCACTGGTTATAGGTGTTGGGTTTGAGTTGAAAGTTTGCGTTAATGTAGACTGTATCACACAAACGTCCAGTGCTGGTGGTGAGTGGCTTGATTTCTAACTGGTGAGTCTCTCGGGTCATTGGCAGGGTCGGTGTCACCTCATTCTCCCAAAGGTGCCCATCTGCAGAGGTTAATCACTCCTGACCTATTCAGGCCTGGCGCCATCACCTAATTACACCGCTTCTACCTGACAAAAATAAAAATTGGCATCTGAAAATGGCACATTATGGTTTTCAAGCCGCAACATTTAACCCAATTAGATGTTGGAAAAACACATGAGTTTCTTTTTTTGGGGGGGGGGGGGGGGCAGTTTTTACCATTGAATCCAACAGCTTTTGTCTACTTCGTAAGCAGAGGGATAATGGTTTCAGTGGAATTTTTACAAAAAAACTTTTTTTGGTCACAGTTACACTTCAGGGGAGTCAGATCAGTTGAACTTACATGTTCTGTTCTATTTTTGAGGCTACAGCATCAGAGTATTGATATTTTCTACTTCTCTTGACCCAAATCCAGCAACAGGCCTGAGCATTGAACCCGTTCTCGGTTCTCGTCTTTGGAGTATCCAGATATACTCCCTGACTGTGGGATGAGCTTTGGCCTTGTGGACAAAGAGAGTTTTTTATTTCATTTCACAAGCAAAACACTTAACATCAGAGCAATGAATTCAAATAATGCCAGAGAGAAAGAGAGAGAAAGAGAGAAAGAAAAAAGAAAGAGAGACTCTTCTTTAATTAGCTAGCTTTGATCATAGCGATCCTCCTCCGTGTCATGGTCCTCTCGACCTGGAGAGATCAATCGCTGCAGAAACAGGCAACCGGCAGCTTTTTTCTTGAAAGCATTTCTCTCTGGCAGACAAAAGGTCGTCAACAGTCAGAGGACAGAGTTTGTCTTTCATGTCAGGTGAACATGAACAGGAGGCCAGAGGTCACTCCTCATTTTCACTTTCTTCCTCAAAGTCAACAGAATATTTATGTTTTTGAATGCCTCTGTATTAGAACTTCAATCTAAAATTCTCTGTTTACTGAGGTTTGGGAGTCACAGTCTGAAGACAAGGATATAAGGGGAAATGATGTCATCCAGTCAGGATGTGGTGGCTGTTCTGGTGTCAGCGACTACGCTAAGCCCAGCTAAACCTGTCTGGCGCTTACATCTGAAGCAAGTTGTAGACGCAGGTGATGTGTCTCGCTCTTCCGCTTGTGTGAGCCAATCACCCAAGATGCACTTTAAAACCGAGAGCAATGACAAGCGAAAGTCACTTAGGATCCTTTTGTTGTGGCGGAGAAACCAAACCCTTGGTTCCCTGTGAGTGTTACTCACTGACAGCGGCTTCGTGAGATAACATTCATGACTTCAAATCTATGTTGAATGTTGCGCAAATAGATTTTAGGCACAAAAGACACATCTGCTGAATGTTAGGAAAAGTGTTCTAAATGGGACTCAGCCACCTGTTTGCCGGTACCAGCTAGCAGCATCCCAACCTGCCCCCCGATGCAGACTTTCTGACTGACTAATAACCAGTATCCCTCATGTGATGCTGCTGAATTTGTGTGTCCACCAGTAGAAAATGACAGCAATTTCACTGGTATTGCTTCTGTTGTCACCCAGTTTGAACTCATTACGCTCCATCAACACCACATTGCTGCATCGTACTCACTGTGATATTGCTCTGTTTTTTTGTAAACGTGGAAAGAAGATTCTCTGTGTATTTATGAAGTATAAACTACTGTATTTTGATTTATTCATTTACTCCGTTACCTTATTCATATTTTACTTTCACAATATTTGATATATTTTTATGAACTAACTGACCACACTGTATAATTTTTTTAAATTTTGATTTAAAGCACGTGGTTTCCATGTTAACTGTGTTTTCCAAGTACTGTACTACAAGAATGTTGCTGTGACGCAGCTTGTTATCTGATGTATGCTTTTATTTACTGCAGGTAAGTTACCGGGCCAGACAGAGCATGACTCATCAAGCCATAGTCAAGATGATTGCTGTCTGGGTGCTAGCTTTTGTCTTGTACAGCCCGGCTATCATATTTTGGGAGCTTGTGGTGGGCAGAAGCCGTGTGCCAAAGAATGAGTGCTTTGCAGAGTTCTATTACTCTTGGTACTTCCTGCTGAGTGCCTCCATGCTGGAGTTTTTCTCTCCTTTCATCTCGGTGGCTTTCTTCAACCTCAGCATTTACCTCAGCATACGCAGGAGGAGGCTCCGCAGCAGGGAGGCCCACCTCAACCTTCAACTGAGTGAACCTGCTTCTACCCAAGGGGAAGGTATCCCCTTGTCCCAACACTGGGGGTTGGGAATGAAACTGGCAGTTCGAGCTTCTATTCACTCCCAGACTTCCTCTCCCAGTAAAATAGATCCCTCCACCAGCAGGACTGCCCTGCCTAGCCGTCTGTCCAGGGACAAGAAAATTGCTAAATCCCTGGCTATCATAGTATGTGTGTTTGCCATCTGCTGGGCGCCTTACACCCTACTGATGATCATCCGTGCTGCCTGTAGAGGGCGATGCATCCAGCATCACTGGTACGAGGTCACCTTCTGGCTCCTGTGGCTCAACTCTGCTATTAACCCATTCTTGTACCCACTTTGCCACAGTAGCTTCCGCAGGGCCTTCAGTAAAATTCTCTGCCCGAAACGCCATTCTATGTCCGTCCCTCGCACTGCCCAGTGACAAGCAGATACCCATGAGTGCGTGGAAATGAGACGATGGATGGAATTCAAAACAAAACAAAATGTTTTTTCCATATTTTTAACAGACGAAGCAAAACTAGATGAAAGGTTTTGCATGGTTTGTATGTAAATGTATGAGATTGGTACTGTATAATATCATCCAATGCATGGAAAGTGTGTTGTAGTGTGGAACTCAAAAACCTGCTTAAAAATCTCATTGACAAAAGTAGTAATGATATATTTTGGCTGATGTATTTCATATATCTGTAGTAATATTACCAATAAGCCAACATACACGCTAACTAGCACTGAATTACTTCTCTTGTCTTATATTTCCTTCAAAAAGGATAGTAATTCCTTTCATCTCATGTCAAATACATCAGTGTCCTCTTTTGCTGTTAGAAAAGTTTCCCCACTATGTAAGAAGCACAGTAATACAAACACAGAGTTCTATTCAATTGTAAATGTATGTTAATTGAAGGACTGGAGCACATTGTTGTACCATATTTTATTCTTGTGAAGGAATACACACACAGCACTATTTCTGTTCAGTCAGAACTAAGAACAGTTTCATTTTCTTGCTGTATTGTCGGAAAAACAATGAAAACACTTTCTTTTTTTTTTGGATATATTGACTGATATTTGTGTACCATAAATTTTCAATACATTTGTCTGTGGAAAAAACAACAACCACCACTTCTGTTCGTAAGTGTAATGTTTTGTTTTATATTAAGTAGGATGTATAGTGGGAGGTGTGTGTGTGTGGGGGTGGGGGGTGGGTTACCTGTTTAGCAGCGATGCCAAAATATCTTTTCACTGTGGTCAGCAGGCGCATGTTTGCTTTTATGCCACTAGATGTCACCATTAACCTTCCCAGCTTCCAGAACTTGAGCATCAAGCTGCAGTTTGTCATAATGACAGAAGTCAGTCTGAGACAGCAACCATGACTTCCTGTTTTACTGTGTTTGATTCATCATCTTACATGCTTTATTTATTTATTATTTATTTACATAGTTATCCCACCAAGCCCACCAGACTGACTTGTGGTGGGCTTGGTGGGATAATAAATAAAATAATGCACTAATAATCAGAAAAACATTGGACGGGGGATGTTTTTCAGATTTATTTACAATGAGAGCTTTTACAGTCGTGTAGTGTCACTCATGAAAGCCAGAGTTTAGTAAATGCTATTAATGCCTGTAATTGTTATTGTGCTACTTATGTAACTGATTCATTTGAGTAGTCACCTAAGTGGTGGCTCAAAGGAAACAAATGTTCAATGATTAAAACTTTTTTGTTTGCTGATTGTAAGTGAATCTGATCTTTGAGTTTCTGTCATTAAATCCATCTCCGTGACTGTGTGAGGGTCTCTATGCATTTCATAACATATTTGAGTTGATTAAATGTAACTTTCCTGCATTGTAATCAGATACACTGTGGCCTTTAGTTACTACCTGATAGCTAAATGGGTCAATGTCAGTTGCTGGAAAAAGCACTTATAATGCACTGTGTTTTTATCGTCCTCCAGTCTGATTTGATTTGATAGATTAAAGAAGTCCTTGGAATTATTAAAGCTGTAATTACACTGTTGTGTTTCAGATAGCGAGGTTACATCTGCAGGTGGCTCGCTCCCATGAGGGAGTCACATTGCTCAAATTGTTGCTGCTGCCTGTGTGCACATCTGGGCCCCTGGTCAGGTGCTGGGAAACAGGGCACAGCTGCAGGGAGTAGGCCTCTGCCCCCCAACCCCTACACCCCCATCTCCCCCCATCCCCCTCTGCCCATGTCATGATGGGGGGACAGAAACACACCACTGACCAAAGGGATGCAGGCACATTTCCCTCGGGACGACAGAACTGCATTTATCAGCAGAATGGAAAGCCTGGCTTTATTCCCTGTGTATCTGAATGCGACAGCGAGAGCTGCATCACTGTGAGGAGAGCCTGCACTGTTTGCACTTATATTAGGAGGAGTCCTGCTATTGATTTTGATGATAGATTGAAATGTCATGCCATGTGTGCCACACCGATTTGCTACTGACTGGAGCTGTACTGGGAATCATGCCAGATTAAATTGGTCTAGGAGGGGCACCAGAATGAAAAAATATAGATGAGAGATGTTAATCAGCTGTGCATACAAGTCTGCTTTTTTCTCATTGACAGTGCCAATGTGTTTATGAGGGGCTGGACGTCTGAAACCTGAAGCAACGTATCTTTCTGACCCCTAATAGAGGGCACCTGTGCCCCTTCGGTTTATAGAGCCCCATTAGCAGTCAGTAATCAGAGGGGGCCGATGACGTCCCCTTTGGAATATCTTAGCAGTTAAACTCTAACTCGATGACCTACTGCTGAAATCACTTGTTTTCAGACTGTATCTCTCCTCTAATCTTCAAAATCAAGTAAAAAGCCAAACGGGATGAGCCGCCGACATTGAGACACCAGGACTGCTGCGTACAACGTGGTGACGTGTTACACTCGTGGTATTTTGGAGTACGGCTAAAAGATTAAAGCCAACCATCAAACAGGGGCACTCTCCAGTTGCAGGTCAACTCTGTGACCTCTTCTGAAGTTGTAGCATCACTTAGTGTACAACCCCCCCAGTGTAGGCGCTTCACTTCCTCCGTTATCTAAATGTAAACCACACTTAATATTTCATGAAGGACAAACTCAAAAATAAAAAGCAACTATTTCTTCTCGATTTTTCATGCCTTTTCTGCTCTTCCGTTTTCCCCTCTGCTTTTTCCTGCAGTGTACTTCCTGACTAGAGATTAAATAATTCCATTGGAATCCTCTTAGGATGGGTTCCCAGCACTTGGCAATTAAACAATTACATTTAATCAGCATGGGGCGACGCTTCAAGTCACCCTCATTTCAGACGTTGATTAAAAGCAATTCTTCAGTGGTTATTGCTGTCGACTTTGGAAACTGTGGTTCACTTAGGTTTACCGCATCTGTGGGGGTCAGGTTGGATAGCAATATGGCAGGTTCAGTGGTGGTCGAGAGCTGTATCTGCCTCTGGTGGGTAAAACAGTAATGACAGAACACGTGGCGGACCTTATATTGTCACTTAAGTCAGAGCTAGTTAGATTACTCGGAGACATATTGACCCTACAGCAAAGAAGACTGGATGAACAATAGAGAGGAGAGGGGCGTTTATTCATGTGGGATCCGGTGTGTGCGTGTGTGCGTGCGTGTGTGTACTTTTTATAATATGTGTCTACACAGCTGTTTAATTTGCAACTTTGCTTAAGTGCGTTTGGCTTGAGTGAAATGCACTTTGACATGTACAGTTTCATCATGCCATGCAATAGCATCTCCTCCTGAGATGTGGGGTGTGTGTGTGTTTGTGTGTGTGTGTGCGTGTGCGTGCGTGCGTGCGTGTGTGTGTGTGTAGAAGGGTGTTCTTATTTGACATTATATTTGAGGGAAATGTGCTTGAACTGGTCTTCCATGTGCAACACAGATGAGTTGTGATGGATACCTCGGCCCCCTCTTGTGAAACCCAGGTGCCCCTGTTTCATAAGGCATCCCGCTGGTTCTGCAGCCCTCTTAATTAGCAGCTTCCATCAGCTGGCACCCAGGCCCTCTAGCACCCGCCACTGGCCTTTTACTGCTGAAGAATCTGCTTCACTCCAGACCTGGAAGAGTTGATGATCATCTATACATTTCCTGTTGTAGATAAGATGCACACTACAAGAAAAACAACGTTGAACGTAACTCAGTTTTCATTAAAAAAAAAAAAAAAACGGGCAAGGAATGGCCGTGAGTTTTCAGACTGAGAGTCTCAGCTGCAGACATGCTGCAACAAGACATTGATGATTTTTATATGATGAAGTCAAATATAGATAAAAGGTTCCACCAGGATGGGAGTGCAGCCTTTTTCCTGGTGCAGTATCATAGCAGCGCTGTAACAATAGTCTCCTCTAATGACATTCCCCTAGTAACTTCTTGCCTCTATGAATCTCAAGGGGGAAGCGCTACAAAAAGTGATAATTACATGAAATATACATAGAGAATAAAGGGAGCATGTTTACATAACCAGGCCCATAAATATCTGACTGAGAAGACATTGTTCTCCGTCTCCTTTTAAGCTGATCTCCCAGGGATGCCATTTTAATGACATGATGGTTTAAAGAGATGCTGCTCCATCTCGTTCCATATTTAATTAACTTTTGCTTTTCTGACGCAGAGGAAAAAAAATGGAGTAAAGAAAGCGTGATAGAGACAAACACACGATAGCGGGGAGACAATAACAAATAGCTGGGAGAACATGAGAGGGAGGCAGGGGGAACATGAGCAGAGACCTTGTCATGCTTTTGTGAGCTGTTTACAATACAAGAGATGCAAAAGGGAGAGGAAGGGTGGCGAGAGAGCGAGCGAGAGGAAGTTGGTGGCTGATAGTAAAAGGATGAGGAAGACTGAATGGGAATTAGAACAAGGGATGGATAAAATTAAGAAAAGAAGAAGAAGAGATAGGAGGGTGCGAGGGAATATTAAATCTCCTGAGTGAGTTTTTTTTTCATTTCATCGCCAATAAACAAACAGTAAATGACAGTTTGAGGGGATATATCGTTAAAGCTGCGAGAAAATAGACGCAATTATTAAAGTGAAAAAAATGTGCTTGTGGAAATCATGCACAGCCATGTTTACCTGCCATGTGTTCGTTAAATAACAGCAGATGTTATCAGTGTACGTACTTAATTTCCTGCTCCTTGTAAAAAAACTATTAAAACGACTAAATGCAGTAAATTCTACAGAGATCTGTGCAGATACATCTATATGCTCGCACACTCATAGCACAGTTTTAGCAAGTTAAGTAAGCTCAAATCATTTGTCCAATGAAATCATGTTCTGAGATACTAAATTCGGTGCACTCTCTCTCTCTATCGCTCCCTCTCTCTCCCGGTTTTCCATTTTTACTGTCAGCTGTGTACAGTGTATTCTGCATTATTGATACTTCAGTTCCCTTCGCTCCTCTCTTGTTAGAGTCTCCCCTTGTCCTCATCTCATCACTGGAACTCCAGAGGGTGAATTTGACCCACCAGCTTTATATTTCATTGCTTAGTGTTTAATATATATTTGAAAATCCTCACCACACCGCAAAAATAAAACAAAACAAAACAAACCCAAAAAAAAGAAGTTTCTAGCACCCTCTTTATTTCAAGTGTCTATCTTGGCGAGGCAGAGGGAGATGACTGGAGGGGGATACTCACCTTCAGCTTCCCTGTTCAGGAGACAGGGGGGATCATTAGAAGCGGCGATAGACGAGTGTGAATATGTTTGTCCGTGTGTGTGTGTGTGTGTGTGTGTGTGTGTGTGTGTGTGTGTGTGTGTGTGTGTGTGTGTGTGTGTGTGTGTGTGATAGCCTGGTTGGTGGTCCTCTGGTGACCCGGCCAAGGTGTACCCTACTTCCTACCCAATGTGCTGCAAAGCTCCCTCATCCCCCGCAACAGCATAAGAAAATGGAATGAAGGGTTGAAGGATGTTTCTTCCATAAATAAATCACTTCAGAATGAATATTAGATTTGAATATGTACATTTTGTGGATTGCAGTTGTGTGTTTGAGAGTGAAATAGTCACAGCTCCAGGTCCTCTTTTCTAATTAGACCCTGAGAACTCTCTTTTCTATCCATACATTTGCAGATTTTTCTCAGGAAGAAAATCTTGTTCCTCTTGTCTGTTAATGAGACAAAGTGTGCACGGAATTGCAAAGGAAAAAATACACATAAGACAATAGCAAAGGCCCTCATGTTGGGCACCATAAACACTCTGGCAGGGCTACACACCAAGCTCGGGGCGTCCATTTTGCTGACACAGTTCTGAAGTGAAAAGATGGCTCTCTAGATGTGGAGTGCCGGTGTGAGAGATTGGGTTACCCCAGACACTCCCAGTGGATCTCCCAGCCAAATGGATCTGGATCTCACGCTTGGGCGCACATATTGAATGCCATAAGAGGTCTCGGAGGTCTCCTTCAGTGGGAGGAATGCACAGCCTAACAATGTGGAGTTTTCACCAAACTAAATTTTGCACCAAAGAAGAGTGATAGCAAGGACACTGGAACAAAAGGGAAAAGTCCTGAATTCATATTTACGCTGGTTGTCCAAAACAGATAAAATGAAAAAAAAAATTGTCGCTTTTGGGATTTCAACATAGTGCACAGGTTCAGTAAGCTCTCATAATTCTTTAATAAAGTCTTAACACAGGCTGGCGATTTTACCCTGGAGAACTGTGGGTATTAGGCTGTCGAATAAAAAACAAAACACCATTTCACACAGATCCTGGACAAGAACAATGGTATTTCAGCGACTAAACATCTGGCTCAGCTGCCCAGTTTCACTAAAGACTGGCCAGGCTCTTCGCGGTGCCACTTGCATTGAGCTTATGCTCATGCAACAACACCTCAGAGGCTCAGCCAGTCGAAGTTATCTCTGAACGAGCCATCCATTCTGCTGCTTTCTGATGGAAGAATACTTGGGGGCTGTGTAATTATATTGCTTTAAATGAACCCCTGAGAACGCCCCTGCCAAAGCGCCCACAAAGTCTCACACTTGGGCGAGTGTCAGAAACACAACACTTGTGTATGCGCTCATGTGTGTCGTTGTGTGTGTGTGTGTGTGTGTGTGTGTGTGTTTTTGCTGCTTAGGCTGGCGTTAAAAGGGAGGCCACAGCGGTTCTGATACGCCTCACAAGTGAATTTAATTAAATCATAAATATGAGCTGGAGGCCGCCACCCAATTTAATGTAATGGATGATGTGGGCCAGTCCATCTCTGGCAAAGCAAAGTTCTGGACCTGTTCAAATGCCCTTGAAGCTTATTAAAAGTGCCTGGCACGGGGAGATGCTAGCAAAGTTGTTTAATGGATGCCCAGCTTGTATTCAGTGTGACAGTAAATGTTGGGCTATACCATCTCCGGTTTAGAGGAGGGGCTCCATGTCCACTGTGGAAGTCCATCATTGCAAGAGGCTGGGTCCATTCCTCATCTGATCTTCATTATAGTAATGTAATAAAAATGAGCAGATGACAGGCAACGTGCACATTTGATATCATGCTTGAAACAGGAAAATTCAAAGAGACAAGCTTCAGAGACTCGTATTACACAGATGCATTATAAAATACAGGATGTGAACATCTCTGTGATAGATGACCTTTAATATCATCCAAAAGCATCATATGTTTTCTTCAAAACACTCAAATATACTGTTTTCTATTAAAATAGAATGGAATACAGTGTGGTATATATCAAATGTATTTCAAATTAAGAAATAGTTTGCAGTCATCTATTATTCATAGTATAACCTAGTTAGAATACAAAGAATTCGCTGCTGAACCTTTTGAAAACAAATCTTGGAGCTTCAACAAATGTTATGCTGCTCGTGTGTCACCTTTGATGAATCATTCCATGGGACAGACAGATGTTGCAGCCTGGGTTTTGTCCCGTTCGGCAAAGGCAGAGGAATCTTTTTCTTGGTCCCCCGGAGCGCTGGAGGCTCCCTAAATAGACCTAGCGCAAGGGTGTGTAGAATGAGACCGCACAGGGTGATGGGTAATGGAGTCATTAATAACCCAGACCTCCCTTAAGATGCTCAGATGTTCGTTAGCGAGAGCCGCCAGGGAGTGAGGAGAAATAGGATGCAATTTGATATGATGAAAAAGAGGCAGAGTATAAGCTTTTGATGAGGATCATGTTTATGCTGTCATAGGTCTTGTCTGATGGGTTAATTATGCTCACACACACACACATTTCCGCTGCTGCAGAGGACATTACGTAGACATCTACTTATTCCCTGAGACTTAACGTAGCCTTAGAGCGTCAATATTTCAAGTGATTCTATTATTTTGACAGTTAAGTATGTTGTTTAGAAAAAAGAATGTTACTGTATGTTAAAAAAATGTAATTATGTCAAACATAAATGTATGATTTTATGCAGCTGGGCAGCGGGAAAATTCCCTGTTGAACTACTCAGTACAGCATGTTAGCATAACCACAACAAACAGGCAACATGTTGGTCGCTTGAAAATTTGCTATATATTTTTTTTTTCAAAACACAGAAAAAGTGCAAGACACATAATTTTCCTCAAAAATTGAATGAAATAAAGCCAATATTTGATTTCTTACCACTGTCAGTTCGGTAACACATCTATGCTAGCTAGCTAATGTAACATTAGCCAGAGGAAAACTAATTATACAACAAAGACAAATTTACAAATCTACAGATTACCATTTAGCATCACAATCAACTGAGCTTATGAGTACAAGCTAAATTAATAAAGAAGGGATTTATTTAGGAAATGAGAAAATACACTTTAATTTTTTGCCACAAACACTGCATATACACTGTAGGGTCAGAGCTACTTTCAGAGCTCCAAATACTGAGTGGGCCGAGTTTGACAGTCGTCTTTGAAGGTTAGACACTTTCGCATTGCTCATAAACACTCGATTGGACTGATTAAAAGTATTAATCATAAAATGTATTCATTCATATTCAAGGAGACTTGATAACTGTCTCCAAAAGAGGGGCAGATCCAGAAATATGACAGTGTAAACATCCATGCTGAGGGCTGTTGCCTATAATCGGAATATCATCACAGGGCTGACATGCAGAGGCACACATTCACAATCACACACACACACACACACACAGACACACACGCACACAGACACAGACACACACACACACACAATAATGGAGACTCTGAGCAATTCCCTCATACAGTTTTTAATATTTCCATCACATGTGCAACACAAAAAAATGAGGTCTGCCAAATACAGAACTCCATATATGTACAATACATTTTAATAACGTTGGAGATTACTGTCCTTTTGCTGCAGGAGATGGTGATTTCCTGTAAACGCCGTACGAACAATTCTCAATCAAAATGTCAAAACATTAAAGTTTCATACAAAAGTGCATCAGGTTCAATGAATGCAAAACACTTACATAACAGAATGGTTTTTAAGTTTTGGATGATGCCACAGTGGCTTCCAGCTTGAGCAGAGAGCAATGGGACACTGCAAAAGACACAAGAGGAGTACTCGGGCACTCTCCAGGAGAGCCAGGGACAGAGTTTTGCAACTACATATATCCCCCAATACAGACTGGAATTATCTTCAGTCTTTTTGACCCCAAATCCAAATGGATTTACTCCCCCACTGCCAAAAAAAAAAAGGAAAAAAAATTAAAAGTAACAAAAGATGAAAAAATTCCAGTAATCTCCAGGCTTCAATGAGCAGTAAACATTAACAATAGAAATGTACAGGTTTGAGTCAGTGGGCTGGAGATTTCCCCATGCTCTCAGAGCCACATGGGAGTTTCATGCCTCTGTTCATGAGCCAACCAGAGGAGCTAGCCTTTTCCAAATCTGTGTCACTGCGTTTGCATATATCAGCATCCTGTCCTGTTTTTCTGTTCTGTTTTCCTTTTTTATGCCTCTCTCGTCTGCAGATTAGTCGCACCACTGTTCTCTGCTGGTCCTCGGGCAATCGTAATACGACGGACTAGATCTCAGCCTATGCTGGTGAGCTTTCTACCCAACCATATGGGCTGACCATGGCAGGGTACTGTGACATACTGCTCAGTCGAAGGCGTGCTGATGAAAACAGTCCTCCTGACAACATTGGTCGGGTGTTACAGCCTCTTATGCCCCCCATTACATCTATCCCATCATGTCTGATTGACAATGTCACTGATTTTTTTTTTAATCCTCTTTACTGGACAAACATTTTGTACTGTACATTGGCAAATACTGTATAAGATTGCAATATAGCTGTAGTTTAGCAACACATGAAGAATTCTATGTACAAACAAGTTGGCTTTTTCTTTACTTTTGAAATATTAAAGAACACAAAGGGCATTTTTTTAACCCCCCCCCCCTTCCCCTTCCATTATTTTCTCTGCTTTTTTCTCGCTGTGGCATGAGTCCTTGCAATGTAACTGAATAAGAAGTTCAGTGCAAGATAGTCAGTGGGAAACTGCACTGAAGGTAATTGGTGGTCAGACATAATATTACTGTGTCATGTGATCCTTGTTCTTGGCCGTGGCGCTTTGTTCCTAACCATGTTAGCTGCTGTGCTGAGTCAACGTGTGGTTCTGCAAGGAAACAAAAAGAAAACAACACAATCAGAAATCTTTCCATTTCATCTTTTGATCATTGTGACATTTAAACATCATCATTATTAGGCTTTCATGATCTAAATCCAATTAACTTGCACAGGAGTCGGATATGCGTGTAGATCAATACCAGTTGGCTGTGGTATTAAGCGTAGCTAAATCCTGCTCTGACACAAAAGCATGAGCCCTCTGACAGATAACATCCCATTCCTCAGAAATACGGCCTCCTAATCAAAGGCTGTGTCCATGGAAACAAATCCATAACAAGGCGCTTGACACACCTGATGGAATATCGTCCTTGGAGTCTTGTTTATCTGGTGCCTTCATGTTTGCAATACAAATTTGTAGTTCAGGGCAAAAAATTTTTAGTTTAAAGTGTAAGAAAAGATGATTTGATTCTTCCGTAATGGTGCACAATTCACTCTGTCAGGACCTGACAATATCACACTGTTTCACCCAAGTTTATGCAGGCGCACACACAGATCGGTGAGTGGTTGTAGTGGGGCAGCTGTGCCAGGTTCTTTAAAGGGAGTGTGGACCAGGGGGTGTGTAACTGGTGTCCCTGGTGGGCTGAATCCAGGTCATCTTTTGAAGTGACTGCTAATCCCTTTAATGCAAACTACATGCCCCACTTGCTGCGCTCTGTTTAAAACACGGCCTTGGACTTTTGAAACTGGCATGGACTTGACACACCTGTCACAGAGTCATTAGAACGCATGCATGCACAAACACACCTCAGTGCACACATACATTTTGTCCTGCACATACAGGCACATAATTGCGTTTACATGTACAGTATATAAAGCTGCTCAACTCCTTTCTTTTCCTTTAGATATAGCATAGAGATGAGAAATGATTACTGCAACCTCAGTGAGAGGGTTTACCAAAGCGGCCACCTTCAGTCCCCTGGGCAGCACGAGGAGAGGACTATTAGCCCCCCTCACATTCATTCCTCCCCTCTTTACCCTTTCAGCTGCCTCCATATAAAGCATTTAAACACCTCGACAGCTTTCCTTTCAGCTGGGGCGATTACTTCCCGACAGGTGGGGTAATAAGCTGTTTGACGGGGAGCAGGAGAGTGACCCCTGTAAGGGTTAGTGTGGCTCACATGGGCCTTGCTTTCCCTTTTTTTAAAAAGAGGAGGCCCCGGACAGCTCCTCTGCTTCGCTCTCCCCCTTCTCGCTGAAATAAAGCTCCTTTAAGAGAGTCTGGGAGGAGACTCCCAACGGGATGCTGCTCTCTCTCTCTCGCTCTCTCTCTACACCTCACCTCCTCCCCTGCCTCACACTCCACCAACCCCCTACCCCCCGGTGAAGACATCCTTGGTGTTGCTGAGGAGGGACAGGAGCACAGCAACCTTATTAATGAATGCGGCCCATTACCCGTCAGCCTGACTCCTCGGCGACTCCCAGAAGCCCCTGCAGTACGTGACTTCAAATGGCAGGATATTGACACGGAGAGAGCAAAGTGGCTGGGACTGAGTGAGTGTGTGTGTGTGTGTGTGTGTGTGTGTGTGTACGTGTGTGTGTGTGTGTGTGTGTGTGTGTAGAAGAGAGAAGAACAGAGAGAGAAAATTTGAGCTCAACTGAGTGTGAGTGTGCCAGTGCATCTAGGTGTGTGTGAGTGTGTGTGTGTGTGTGTGTGTGTGTGGACCCCAAAGGAACGTAGCTCCTTGGATATAATGTAGGGCTCGTAACAGCTATTAGAGGGGAAAATAACCCCTCTGGGGAATGGCTCCCCCCTCTGCATGTCCCAGCTCTGTCTGACACACACTGCATTCTACCTTTTCCTTAAACATGCCAGTAGTTTTCTCACTGAGGGCTTTCTCAAGGACGGTGTTAAACGACTTCAGTGGCTGTGGCAACCATGCAGACTAAAGGGAAATGGAGGAAAAGAAGGAAGGGGGTGGGCGGGTGGTGGTGGTGGAGGTGGGGGGGTGTGGAACGTTAAAAGAAAATGAAACTGATACCTTTATCTCTGTGGATACTGAACTCCGTAGAGTAGCTATAAACTGTTCTGAGTGTGGAGGACGGAAGGGAAGGAGGGGGAGTGTGGAAATTCACTTTCTAATCTTCATCCTTGTCAAGTTCCTCAAGTTAAATACCCTCAACGTGCAAACCACAAATGTCAAATTAGATGTGAAACACACAACCCACAAGCTTACCCTAGAAAGTGACCAAAATGTCCAGCGCCCCAGCAAAGAGGATGTCACTAATGGTGTCACACCAGAATCACTGCAATTTAGGATTAGATGCCCTCCATTAAGCCTTTTAGCTCTCATCTCAACTCCCTCCTTCCATGCCATCCTATTCCCCCTGAAACGCCACCATTCCCCTTATCATCCATTTCCTTCCATTCTATCCAACCCTTAATCTCCTCCTCGATCCTTTCAACCACCTGCTGGCCACACAGGCCTGCTGCAGGGCCCAGTTACCAGCAGTGTTCAGGTAAACCATAGCAGTCAATTCTCCACTAAATTAAATTTTGCTCTGATCAATAACGCGCCCCGGCTTCTCCCTTATGAAGACTGGCTGCTCTGGCTCCAAGCAAGCCTCTTCCTCCTCGCCTGTTCTCTACGCCACTGCTAAACCACCTCTTTCATCTGATTACATCACCCTACTGCAACGCCCTCAGGGGTAGTAGAGGGGGGGGAGAACACCCGACAGGGGTCTTGTGTACCCATGCAAACAGGTGCAACATGTCTGCATGCTGCAGAGAGAGAGAGAGGGTGAGGAAAAATGGATGACTGGAGAAGAGCATATAGAGTGGGAAAGTGCAAACGATCCAGGGAGTTGATTTATTAACTAATCATTCTTTACGTCTTTCCCCATCGCTGCGATCTCCATCGAGAGCACACGGTCTCCAGTGAGGCAACAGAGGTGCATCTCTTACATCAGCTCTGCAGAGCAAGGCCAACGGACTAGCAGACACATCCTCCTCCCTTTCATCTGAGCAAGCTGAATTAAAGACAATCTTCCCATTGTCCGACATCACAGAGGGAAGATGTAAAGCTTAATTGCAACGCTAACAATGTTTGATTAGTCTTATGTTAATACCTGCAGAGCACACGTTAAATACCCCGTGTCTGCACTTCTACCTGGTGTTATCCAGCACGTAGCATTAGAGCCGGGCTTTATCGAGTGGGTAGAGAGCTGAGTGAGCAATAAGGACTGTTCACAAACCTCCACAAGCAAGGAAAGCAGTGGGTCGTTCAGGAGTGGACGGACCGCCTTTTGATGCATTCCCGCAAGAAGCCGTAATTCTACATTTATTACAGATAATGACACTTGAAACGTTAAGGACACAAAATATTCACTCATACACCTGGCAATACTGTATTATTCTTAATGTAAAATACATAACTAGCCAATAGCATCCATACAGATTCTGCCCCTGGATTCATTCCTTTCTTTGCTCACACCAAACTGACATCCTGCACAAATGTCACTCTACTGTCAAATTATACAAACATATAATTGAGACATTTCTTTTCACGACCCTATCTACAGTATCAAAAGAGCATTTTTATGTATAAAGCCCTCCAGAGTGAACAGTGCTTTTGATCATGTATTATTTAATTTCATATGTATTTATTCTTTACATCAGACACTCAGACTCTGGCGGTCCAAATTTAGCCCCAAGGCCCAACTTTGAGCAACTAACAAATAAAGTTGATCTGAACTGACCTTTCCAGTGAATAATATTCTGTTTGAGTTGTTGTTTTCTTCCATCAAAACACATAAACATGTTGCAGTAAAAGATTCTTTTTAGTTGAATATAAAACTCTAATTACACTGAAAATACCAAGAATAAATGAGCCAATTAATAAGACTGTGCTTTAGTTAATAAATGGAAGGTACAATGAAAAAATGTCAATAACAGATTGCAAAAGATTGTAGACATCCAGTTAGTTAGTAACTTGTAAGCATTTATTTTGTTGACACTCTGTCACGCATTAATTACCATCATTTTTTATCATAAATTGATTCTCTCTCTCTCTCTCTCTCTCTCTTTGGTAAGATTACCCATTAAAGACAATTTCATTAAACAAAATCAAGCACATTCATTTAAACCCCTGCAGCTTAACTGTCTTGTTGAGTTGATGTATAAACCAAACATTTTAGAGGAAGCGTCAAAACTGTGAAAACATCCCCCTCCTATGAGTCTGTGCCGACTCATGCGCCACGTGGTGAGTCTGCATACGTAGCTGCATCTGGAGCGCAGGGAGTGTGCACCAAAACCACTGAGACCTTCCAATCCCCGAGTCATCGCTCAGGAATTTAATTAAGAGAACACATCACCAAATGATACTAAAACAAAGAACAGTTCTTCTGCACACCAAACTGCAGGGTGAGTTTAATCACTAAAATGAAAAAACAAACAAACAAACAAACAAACAAACAAACAAACACACAAACCAAAACAACTCAGCTTTTTTTTTTTTTTTCTTAAGCTGATTCTGGAGTGTTATCTGTGAGAATGTTGCCACTAGCTTAGCATTCTAGACAGCTCTGGAGGAAGACAAGAGCGTTGCATCCTGCCTTGATCTTTAATGGCGTGTTGAACTGGGTCCAGTATTGACTCAGTTCTCCCTTTGTGCATTCCCTACTGTAATCCTTCCTTGCTTTGACCTCAGGCCAGGCTTACTGCTGGCTAGTTTAGCCAATGAAGAACACAATCAAATAAATAAATAATACAGCAGTTGGCATTCTCCACAGTCATCACTTATCAGGCCGTAGGGAGGGATGACCCCGAACGCTGTTGTGCCACAACCGCCCGGTCTCCTTGGTAACAGACTGTCTTGTTTGAAGCGATGTGCCCGGGGAGTCATGGTCATACAGTAACAGGCTCGAGTGGATTTGACAACAATAATGCGTTCCATGTCCTCCGTCATTTTAAAGAAAAATAACGAATCAGTTATACTTGAAACGCTTTGATTAAACGACCCCAATCAAATACTTTTGAGGTGGAGTCAGCGATGACAGACCGCCTTTTTTTTTTGTGGGTTGGTGCTTTGTTGCTCCAAATGATACTCATTACCCTGTCTAAGTAGACAAGTGAATGGTACTAGAAACACGCTATGCAGTGATCCCGCTGTTTGACTGAGGTAGCAAAACAACTGCACAACTGCTGTGTTATTATGGGGCCTCATTAAGTGAGGAGAGGGTGGGAGACGAGGAAAGAGAGAGAGAGAGAGAGAGAGAGAGAGAGAGAGAGAGAGAGAGAGAGAGCAAGAGCGAGAAGGCCAGCAAGAGAAAAAAAAAACAACACAAGAGAGTGATACAAACTGTATTCTGAGGTGATAGCAACACACAGATGCCTTTCCAGCCAAAATGAAGACTATGACTAAAGAACCCAATTAAGGGCTTTCTTAGGGGAGCCATCTTGGGAGGGGGATGGGTCTTCCTGGGACATGAGCCCTGGGCTACATCCTCTAATTAGACAGAGCGAGGGGGGAGGATCTCTGCCTGTCACTGGGAGGGAGATAGGGTCCATGGGGTTCCACATGTCAGTCCCAGAAACAAAACACAATTACTCTCACATTTAACCACTTCAGTAAGGGACAGACTTTGACTAGAGATGCTACACACACCACACCTAACACACACTCACACTCACGCATGTCCGTGCGCGTGCACACACACACACACACACACACACGCACGCACACAAACATTCCTGCTCCTCATCAAGATTTTTGAGGACTTTATTTCCTCCTGCGCTTCTCTGAGAAGGTGAGAGCTTCTCTGCACACTCGTGTTTTCCCACCAAATGGAAGAGCGCATCAGAAAATTAGCTTTTAATTGACTGACAATTGGTGTCATCCAGCATCCACATCTGAAGAGTTAAATTACTTTGCGATGTGTGAATATGAAACTGGAGAGGGAATAATCGTTCTAATGCTGTTTATTTTGGCCTTCGGTGCATTTCAACAGCATAATAGACACTTGAAAATCAAATCACAACAGACAGCAAATTAAACCTGTGGTGAATTTCCTGGGAAGCGCTTAAAGTGGTATTTATCAAAGTTGTTGGGGGAAAAAGTCAACTAAGAAAAGTAAAAGATGTTTGAGGGAGAGATCCGGTGATGGATTCTAGCACAGTGCACCAGGCGTCTCCTCTTTGTTTGGATTTAACTTTCCCTAGTGGTGCAACAGAGGAAAAAAGAAAGGAAAAAAAAAAAAGCATAGCTCAAAGGCTTCTGGGAGTTTTTGTCATGTCTCCCCCCAGACAATGTGTTTGCATGCACATATCAGACCCTGAGAGAGGCAGAGACAAAGACAAACACGTGCAGCACGCACACAAACACATATTGACATGCACACACTGAGAGGGAGAATATCCTCCCAGGATCATTAGGTCTGTCATGCTGTCTAATTCTGATCCACCTACAAAACTAGAACACCGCAATTGTGATACATCACAAGTCATCTAAGAGTGTTTATGTCCCCATTTACAGTGCCGAGCAATGTGTGTGTGTGTGTGTGTGTGTGTGTGTGTGAGTGTACAGTTGTTGTACACAATTATAAATAAACTTAAATATTAATGATGGCTCCTTACAAACAGACACTTTTTTCCCTTTTTAATTCATTGTTCTTTTATTTTGTAGTGCAACTTTTTTTGTTGTCGAAATGGTGACAGAATTCTGAGCACCTGGGGTGATGATGAAGAAGAAAACAAGTTGTCATATAAAAAGGAAGACAAAAAAAAATAAATACATATGCAACTTTCAAAAGCGTGAAGAGCTGTCATCCTTGGCAGATCAAGATATTCAGAAACAATTTGAGAGTCGCTCAGGGACAAACATGCGAAGCTTTTGTGCGACACGTTTGGGACACGGGGCAGTTGGGGCGTTTTTGGGGGTGGGGCGGAGGGGGCGGGGGGGGGCCATGTTTTAAAATTCAGAGGGAAAAAAAAAGTTTTTGAAAAACTTCCAGGGAATTAGGTCTTAAGCGTACTAACTACAGAGTGCCATTCAAAAGCTGCTATTAAAAAAGTATTTTTAAGAGCGATCATTCAAAGAACTTTGATAATGTCATGCATTATGCATTATAATAACATCATTATTAATGCATTTCTTTGACTCATTTCATGCATTTCTTCCCTCTGTTGCGCTCTCATTCTCCCTCTTCTCTCTCTCTCTCTCTCAGACTGTCCATCTCTCATTTACTCTCCCTATTTTCTCTCTTAGAAGGACGTTGCATAGCTGTTTACACTGACCTGGTGACCGCGGAGCCTATAAATATGCTTAATTAAAACAGTGGAATTGGTCACAGCTTGGCAATAATGGCTATCACACAGGGAGAGGAGAATCTCATTTGATGCAGATGTGCGCTTGTCACTTTCAGCACTCATTAAGGCCAGGGATCTTTGGATTGTCTTTGAAGGAATCCTTTTAAAAGATACTCCAATTAAGGTATGTGTCCTGCGGGCGTCTAAGGAGGGAGAGATAGAGAGAGAGCAGAGAGGAAGCCATATACAGTAACATAGTCCTTCCACGACTTTACACATGACTTACAATCTTGTGTCACTTCCAAGGAATGATAATGAAATTGGAGGGAATAAAAGACGGCCGAGCTTAAAAGGAACGAGGGAATCTTTTTGCGGAAAATATCATCTACACTGTTGTATAACTCAATCTCTTTGTCTTTGGAGGAATTGGGATCGTTGGGAGGGAAGTTTCCGATTGCTGCCCTCCAGTGCGTCGCATTGCTGGAGGAGCTGAACTTATGTGTTTCTTTGCAAATGAACTGCACTCAGACAAATGTCAGATTTAAGCTGTGGCTAATACTGCACACCCATCAGTTAATGAATCTGGCTAATTAATCCAGCCTAGCAGCATTGTCAGTGGCTCAGTTGCGTCCGTAATGTGAAAAGCTACTCTATCAGAAGCCAAAGGGAAAAAGGAAGTTTATTATCAGGTTTCACATTGCAACGTGGCTTCTGCTAGAACCCAGAGACGTCTTTTGTCTCGTAAGAGGACAGGCTTGAGGAGAGGCTGCTTTTAAAATGAAATGACAGTGAATCTTGTATGGGTAGTAAGGCTAAGTCCCTCTAGTTGCTCAAGGGGTGGGCAGTAGCTGAGGGTCATGAGAGCACTGCACAGCGAGCCCACTTGCCCTCCCCATCAGCACCTCATGAAATATCTAGACGGGACTATATTTTAATGGGGTGAGGGAGAGGGATGCACAGGGTGAAGGCTGTGTGTGATGGTTGAGGCGAGTCCTCTGGAGAGTTTTGAGGCGAATGGTTGTCTATGCATCTCCCTGCTTATTTTTTTTGTCTGTGAAAGAATGAGGAAAGAGAGAAATGCAAGCAGAGAGAGCAAGAGAGATTATTCTCCTTTGGAATCTGGATTCTGGGGCACACAGGTCCAGGAGTCAGTCAATCTGGCCAGTCTGAGGGGGGTAGGCTGGGCGGGGGGTCCTAGGAGGGCTGATTAGACGGATGCTCTCCCATCATCCATCTCGACAGGCTGGCGAAAATTGGCTAGCCCCTTGCAGGGTAGAGTTCACGGGGGGAGGCGGTGGGGGAGGATGTGGTGCGGTGCGCTGGATACCTGTCACAGCCTTTGGTCTGTTTCAGGATCTCAGCAGTAAATTAATAAAATATCATTCCTGCTTCCCTTTACCTGCCATGGTAGCGCTCCCTCTCGCCGCTCCTTCTCCCAGCTTGTACTGGCCCTTTGACCCCTCCAACTACTGTGAGAGATGAGGAGCCCAGGCAGCCGGAGAGTGGGCCAGAGTGTCAGGGAGAAATAGGGAGAAACTCCAAACTCAAGACCTGGCAAACAGAGTGCTTCTACTTCTCTCACTGCTGGAAGACAATTCCACTTCAGACAGACTGACAAATGACTGCCCCGTGTCAGTGAGACATTTTGAAGCGCGGTGCATGGCAAACGAAGCAAACAAACAACAACCACCATGCACCATTGGTTGAAGGCTTAAATTATACACATCCGCCAATACTAAGTTCTGGAGTTCTAAGATAAATTTTTACATGAGTTTGAAAGTTGTTTGAGCTGTTCAGGGTAAACTAGCAGACCTCCACCAAGCTGATACGATGCTGGTAGTCCAGTCTTATACTGGTGGTGCCATAACCTGTGATGCACATTGGCACCTAGCTTGGGTCACGTGGTGTCAATCAGGATCTATAATGGTTGGGTGAATGAACAGAGATGGGATGAAAGGCGAGCCACTCCCGCTGCCACCCCTCGCCACCCCCACCAGTCCCCGTCACCATGTAACACTGCAACTATCAATCGCCTATGTTGATCATAAATGTAAGTTGATGTTCCTCATGCCCGCCAGTTGCAGGCACATTTTGTATGATCCATTTGTTGTTTTGGATGTGTTTCTTGCGATAAATTGAAAAAAAAATGCATGCTTCATTCACAGCAACTTCCCTATTAAGCCTGTCAGCAAATAGCCTTTAGTTTCCTGCTGCTCCAATAAAGACCCGAGCTAAACTCAACGTTAAAAAAAATGCAGTTTTTAGCTATGTTGAACAGATCTGCCCCAACATTTAATGGGTTTTTCCTCGGCCCATGCAACCCCCCTCCAATAAGTTTGGTGAAAATCGGCCTTATTATTTTTTGCGTAATCCTGCTAATAAACAAATAGCAGCAATCACATTACCTCCTGGGTGGAGGTGAAACACGGTACCTCAGTGTGATAGGAAACAGCATGTGTGTATCTATAGGGGCTGTACGAGTTTAAGAGAGCGTAAATATGCACTCTTGGGACATGCTGAGCATTATGATCGTCTTATCAGCCATCTAAACCCCCATTTCACAACAAAGTGCTACAGGTCTTTCATGTTCTGCTCTTGTCTCTTCACACAAAGTGCAATACAAAACAATCATGCACATCCCTGCCTACCGTACCTGCCAAAAGAAGGCAAACATCTCCTGGTTATTTGTTTAAAGCAACAAACAACATATAGAAAATGTTGTTTCCGACGACAGACGAGCGTGTGATGCGTAGTCTTGACGTCTGCAAAGAGAGCGGTGAAATACGGGGCTTCTTAAATAACCTTCTATGGTGGATCAGGATTTGTTTTATTCATGGTTTCGGTACTCAAATGACCAGTAGCTAATGATCACATTCACCTTCCTCCTGGCAGACACACACCGCTGTGTTTACAAGCTGAACCTCAATATGAAAATCACTCTGATCAATAGGCAGCTGAGCTCTGGATGCTTCCTCTGGCTACCTGCTAAAACCAAGGGCCGCTACTCCAACTTTCAAATATATGAATCCTCTCTGTGCTTGAAGGCAAATTAAGAATAATTTCATTGATGCCGATTAAACAAGGTGGTTTATAACTCAGGATTTTAATGATTCAGTTTCAAAAAAGGTAAGAGAGATCTGAGAAGTGTGCCATGTGTGTGATAGAGAATCCCCCAAACAAAACTGAGCTGCTTGAAAACACCAACACAGAAAAATAATATAATAAGGTCTGTTTCATTTTTTTCAGGCTCCCTGTGGACCAAAGAAAAGGATTGCTAGAAAATAGATTATCTCTCTAACATTGCGAGTTCATAAGTCCAACTAGTAACTTTGTTGAAGGGCAGATATGGTCTCCCCGAGGACAAAGCTCATATTTAGCCATGAGGCCTCCTTTGTGATTAGGAGAGGAGATGCAGGCATATTGACTCAACTGTGTTTTTGCCTCGGCACTGTATGTAATTACCTCTTCAAAAACCAGCATTCCGCTAATCCTCTAATTCCAGATATTTTAGAGCTCGGCTGGTCTAATAAGCAAATCAAATCATATCTGCACATCGCAAATGAGTTTTAGAACAGACTGAAATAATTCCTTCTGATTCTCTCAGCCCATCCGGGGATGGAGAGGATAGCCGGAGTGCAGTGAGCAGTGTTTAGTGTTTGTTAAGCTGTCATGTGTGATTAGAAGTCTTGCTTGTGCCCCTCCCAGGACTCACCTGTAACTCTGTCTGGAAGAAGAACTTCTGCGGGCATTGCGAACAGTCGTAGATCTTATCCTCCTGACCATGGGCAGAGAAGATGTGCTGCTGAAGCTTATTGGCCTGGACGAACACTGCTCACACACACACACACACACACACACACACACACACACACACACACACACACACACACACACACACACACACACACACAGGGACAGAGAAGAAGACGTGTGTGTGTTAGTCCATGTCGCTACTTCATGAAGTTAGAACCAGGCTTTAAAGGAACAAACGCAATGTCGTAATTGCATCCGCTTCATTAAAGTTGAAGAAAATGTCAAATGTAAAAGGAAAATTACTCACATATGAATGCGAAATCATCAATGTGAAAAACATAATGAAAAATATAGCTAAAAAATGAACCATTTAAATGTTAACAATGATACTACGCTGGTCATATTCATGCTACTAGAGCTAGCGAGTGCATAATGTTTTGGGAATAATGATGCTCTTTATTTAGCACTACTGTGGGAACAACAAGCCTGAAAATAAACAACCACAAAAATTGGCATGGCTTCAAGTGCAAAACATGGCCTCCATTAGTCTACATGGCTAATTATATTGACAATATAAATATTCATGGGGTTGCACTACTTATTCATGCAGACACATTCACCATCATATAAACACACAACTCGCTGGCACTTAAAACATATACCATATATTTGTGCTTTAATTAAGACATGGTCCACGCTGAGAAGCTAAGGGGGATGCAGTGGTGTGAGTCCTGAGTGTATGTGTCTTAAATGTGTGTGTGTGTGTGTGTGTGTGTGTGTGCGCGCGCGCGTGCATTCTCTAAGGAGCACTTCAAACATGCCGTTTGTTATCCAAGACCCTTGTGCTTTTAAGGACGGCTGTCTAATCTCAAAGGTCTGGATGCTCTGGAAAAGTTAGCATGTGGGGGCTTCATTTGAATTTCTTACAGCTCAAAATAACTTTTCTGCTAATACATGCACCGTAGAGCCACTAGGAAGGGAAGGAAAAAAGCCACAAAGGGTGAGGTGTCTGCCGAAGATGGCTTTTGGGGTCGCTGCAGCCCTGTGGCGTGGCTCTGCAACATTAACGTGTCCCAATTTGGGTTCACCTGGGAGAACAGTTATTAATTATTGAGCTGCGTACGCTGGAGACGCACTCTTGCTTCATTGAATGTCACACTCCTGACCTGGGAAATAAAAGTTTAGATCCAGAGCCGACACACCGTGGTGATGCGTTCAGACTGCTAATGCCTCGGTGACAGCTGTCTCAGGAACACCGCCGCATGTTAACCAGAAATGAACAAACCTCCTCTAATGAACAAACAACAACTCCATGGTCCATTTCTGAAACTAATGACCACAACAATATGAAGATAAACATCATTGTGGATAGATGACTGGTTTTTACTGTTGGTTACGAAACATTTGCGCTCAAGGTTAAGGCCCGAGCTACCATGCATATTTGCGACTCCGCTACGCTCTAAAAATGATGACAGTTTTCTTTGTGGGGAATCCGTGCACAGATGAAAAATGTGCCAATAAACAATAGATTTTCTTCTTTTGCTGTGTTTTGTCTGCATATGCTATACAGTGGCAGGTCACCACAGCTGCAGGAAGCCTTCATTATGTCTTTGGCAAGAAGAGGAAAAAGTCAATACAGCAAAAATAAAAATGGATTCGAGACTTGGGGGGGCCTTCAAATACTGTACAATGGGGCTAAACACAACTGAGATGACAGGTTAGTGGTTTCTCCCTGTTTACATGCACATCTGATCCACGTTCAATATTCAGCGACTCAGCATTCATTCATAGTGGCTTCTGAAATGGTATTGAAGATTCAAATTTTTTTTAAAAATGTTTAGGTTGTTTGAATTGCAGAAGATTGGAAGTTGCTAGAATTCATTGTTTTCTTATGAAATTTTCCTCTGAGGTGAGATTAGCAATCACGACGCTTCCCTGTCTTCAACATTGTTCTTAAAATTAGCATATAATAAAGGGATCAGCTGAATTGAACAATGGTGGGGCACATGTACTGCTATTTGGCAGCATGTAGCACACATGAAATATCCCATTGCAATGGCCATTTAGTGGAGGAACAGAGGCATGTCTTCCCAGAGGGTTAAAACGAGGACAGAGAGTAACAGGGAAGAAATAATCCAAAACCACATCCAAACAGGATCAGTGGCTAGCCATTGTGTCTCCCCCTACTGAGAATGAGAGGGGGAGAGAGAGAGAGAGAGAGAGGGGGAGAGAGAGAGAGAGAGAGAGAGGGGGAGAGAGAGAGAGAGAGAGAGAGAGAGAGAGAGAGAGAGAGAGAGAGAGAGAGAGAGAGAGAGAGAGAAGTTTGTGGAGTTTGTTGGCTGTGGAGGCAGAGCAGAGCGCTGAGCCGGGTTGGGCGTCAGGGGTGTCAGGGCTGAGGGGGCTGAGGGGCCAAGGTCTCCTCGCTGTGGGGGATATTAAGCCCTCTGATTAGATCTCAGGGGCCGCCCATGGCAGACATCTCCTATACTACAGGCCCCAGCTCATCTTTATTTTGGCAGGGTGGTGCTCTCTGCAGGCTGCACTGCACCAATACTAAGCTGTTTGTGCAGGGAGGGAAAAAAAAAAAGTTTATCCTTTTTTCCCCTTTCTACTTTTCATTTATTTATTCGTCTAGCCTACATGTGTTTGTCTCTGCTTAATCCAAGAGTTCACAATGCAGAGGCTGATCCAAATGTTCTGAAGCAACGCAAACAAGTCCGCCATGTGAGATGATTTCCAAGCGGATAACTTTTAATTTGGAGTTAAAGCTAAGCCTGTGTAGCTTTTGTTTTTGTTTATTTTTTTGGTGTCACATTTTAACATCATAGCTAACAAATTGTGGTAGGAAACATTAATTAAAACACTTTTTGTCAGATTCTTGTGGACTTGAAAGAAGAGCATCCTGTAGTTGTTCAAGTTCACGCTGTGACATAAGTAGAAAAGCGTAGACACACATGCACGCACACACACACACACACACACATACACATACACATACACACGTGCCACTTTCATCAGACACACTTTCTTCTGTTTTGTTTGTCTTAAGCACATATTCCCAATCACAATTTCCACACCAGCCCTCACTGCTGCTCCTAAGGGTGCAAGCAGACACTTCTAGCTGCAGGCTCCCCCACTTCTGAAACCTGTCAAATCTGTCCTGGGAGAGTCAGCCTCTCTCTCATCATCCAGGGGCTTATGGACCTCTCTCCATTTACCCTCCCTCCCCTACACACTCCTCTTTTCCTCCTCCTCCTCTTCCCCACTTTCATCTCACATCCAAACTTGCCAGTTGCAACCTTCTCAGCTTCCTACCAAGTTTTGTCTCCTTTTCTCCTCTATTTTGTCTCCCCCCTCATCTACTATCTTTCGACTTACTTTTCCACATACTTTCCTCTGGTCTGTTTTGTGGTACGATTTGTCCTCTCTCTGTTCCCTTCGGTGTGGATTGAGGATAATCAGGTACGTCAAAGAATGACAATCAGTCTCTGCCTCCCTCCGTGTTTTTGGGTCACACGGGGTGGATCAAACTAAAACACAGGTATCGAGTGGGGGGATGTGCTTTTAAACAAAGACTAACTCTTGTTAATCGACTGAACTCAGTGAACCAGTGATCGTACTGCCAACACCTAATTTGATCAAAGTTGAGCTGGAATGGAGATCTGCTTACATGTGTCAAAGTTTCCGCGGTAGAGCAGGCTATGATTCAAGAGGACCTCATCCACTCCAAACAAATATTAGCATCTCAATCATGCTACTTTGTCACGTCTGAGTTTGTCTTACATGACGACCTGCCAATGTTTCAAGACTCCTTCTGAAGTAAATAACTATTTGGTTGATAAGTTGTTTGTTTTTGTTTTTTACAAATCGCATAATTATCTGCTAAAATAAACACTGCTATTGATTAAACTGCCATATAGTACCGTATATAAAGCAGTTTAAATTAGCTCACTACACGATATTAGACATTCGCTTAAATGCAACTAATGCACTGCATACTATACTATATATACATGAATACTGCACAATACATGTCAATTTGGATGTGGGGTTTTTTTAATTAAAAAAACTGCTAAGTGTAACAATCTCTAATCTCATCGAGTCCACACCTTTTGTGAGAAACAAGAGAAAAAAACAAAACCTTGTAGCAAACACATTAGTCAGTGATATCATAGGACTGACTAAGCGGTGTAAGCTAGCCAATGAGGGAGTTCCTGATGGGGCGTGAGGTAGAAGGTGGCGCCAGCAGTGATACGGGTGCTGTGCTCGCCTGATGTGGTAAAGTTCTCAGTTCGGTTGTTCCCACCAAAACTTAAGAGAGTAGAAGACAAGGTTCTGTATGCGATTGGTCTTCAAAAGGCCGGTACCGCATATTTTGACCAACAAAGAGGGCGCAGAGAACTGAGGGGTGCATCTCCTGTTTGAAATGAACAGTAAATCAATATAGTTCACAGCAGCCACTTTGACATGTCATATGGCAGGGTAAACACAGGTGTAATTGATCAAATTAATTATGGCCCTGTTATATTTAGCATCACAGTGACACCAGGTTCCTAATTAATGTTATTAATTGCACCCGTGTGTGCCCTGCGAACGACATGTCAAGAGGGCCTATTTGGACAGTTTCACCACATTTTTTTGATTTAAAATACGTAAAATCACATTTGGGAAACTGAACATCATAAAAATTAACAATCTGTAAGAGTCAAAAAAAATAATTCTGCGACTAAGTTCATGTTGGGCTTTTAAACTAGTGTAGCTTTTCCGCTTTAGGCCAGAAACAACTTGAAGAAATATATTCAAGGACAGCTGTCAGCCAATCTCTCAATTCCTTCTGTCCCCTCCGAGTGCCTGTCCCCTGCATCCCCAACAGAGGGAGGCCTTTCAGTCCGTTCAAGCTCTCCCTGCAACCAGAGGCCTTCACCCATCTGTCTGTCTGCTCTGTGACCACTGTCCTAAGGGTGTACTCTGTCTATCCCTCCTCCTTGTCCTCCTCCTCCTCCTTTTCTCCCTCCCAGCATCCCTCTGTCTCATGCGCCGTGATCGATATGGACGCGGAGGGAGAGGGGGGACCTGTCTGTCAAAGCCGGTGGTGGAAAATGAAGGCTCAGATGAAGGAGGCATGCTCTGTATATTAAATGCCCAGATCCCCGAGAGGAGCATGGGGGGGTGGAGGTGGGTGGGTTTTCGGGTGGGGATATATCAATAGGCTTCTGCTAAAAGAGAGATAAGGCCAAAACAGCAATGAGAGAGAGCAGTAAAGAAGGAAGGGAGAGGAGGAAAATGAATAAGGAGGTGAGTGGTTACAAAGAGGGAAAAAAATGCAGAGAAAGATATTTAAATGCTAAATGTGAACTAATGATGTTAATTGATGTAACACAAAGAAGAGAGGCAAATGAGATGTTTTGGGGCGCGAGATGGAGGGGGGGGGGTGCAGGAAAGGCAACAGAAGAAAATGAGCTGAGGACCCAAAAGTGCAAAGAAGAGTAAAGAGCTGAGAAGGGAGAAAGAGTGAAGAGCTGAAGTTAACGACTTTGCAGATTTCATTATAGAGATAGTTAACCCTGTTGACACTGAAGGAGGGCGCTATCCTCTCAAGAGGAGTACGGTCCTTCCACCTCCACGCACAGAGACAGATGAGATCATTACAGCTATCAGCACCACTGCCATCCACAATTAGCACATGTCCTTTTCTTTCCCCACTCCTCCTTCCCCCCGTCTCCCCTCAGCTCACACTGTCTTCCCCCCTGCTCTGTTTCCTTCTCCCCCTCACCTCATGACACTCCTTAGGCCTTGATTTGGAGGCAATTTGACTAAATAAAAAGCCACATGCAGCAAACTACTCTCAGCTTTCCTCGACCTGCTTCATGACCTTTCCCAACTCATTTAGAACCCATTTACCTTTTAACACTCAAAAAAGACAGATTGGAAATGCGAAGCTCTGCATATTGAGGATGTAAATGCCTCTAAAGTGAGTGTGTACATGAAAGCCAGCTCTGCACTTCTAATCTTTCAAGCTGTTCATGCACACACGTATACCTGTGAAGCAGACAGGACACTTGAAAGTTCCGCCCATTCCCTCGAAGCTGTGCTCGATCAGGTGGCATTGAAGCTTCGCCGGTGAGTCGAATGACTGACTGCAGAGCTTGCATTCATGGTTCAATCCTTCCTCTGGGGAGAAGAAACAACAACAACAAAAAAACAAAACACAAAACCATGAGATGGGAAATAAACAGTGCATGAATGGAAAATATCTCACAGCGTTTTTCTTTCTTTTTGTTGTTTTAATTTTATTTCATGTGAAATTTACATTTTTATCTCCCTGTGATTTCCATGATTCAGACAGAAATAATATAAAGATTTGATCTGCTCCAGTAGGACATAAATTGAGTGACCAGCTGTGCTCCTAATCACTCATACAGGAACTTGCTCTTTGAAGACGGTGAGGTTTGTCTTCATTAACTTGCAGGATGAAGAATATATTCTTTGGGTCTACGAAAATATTTTTGGTAAGCCTAAGTATAGACCTAATTTGAAATTTCCATATCAGAACCAATTTTTAAATATTATTTGATTATTGGTCAAAGTGTGAACTCGCTACCCCTTCAGCTAGCCAATAATCTCCACCATTTTCACATCAACCTTCAACAAATTCTCCTCCAACCACAGCCGCACATACAAAAACAGACAAACTTTCGAAACAGCCTTCCTGACATTCATTCTGACACGGACACATTCCTGCTTCTAGAGTTTGGATGGCTTTATTAAGGAGTGAACAGTCGTGGATCGCTGTTTATCGCTGCCATTCAGAGACCCGGTGCTCGGTTGGATGTTATACAGCCATCTGTTCAGTAGTAGAGGAAAGAAGTTTAATTAATTTGCATCTGACTGGATTTGACTGGTCATTATGCTGGAGCCTAAGGTAACTGTCTGCTTTGCAAAGCTAAGTAGCCATTGCTTTCTTGAGCTAAGCATCTGCTGCTTTAAAAAAAAAAATCATCTACTGATTTGCTATCCTAAAGCAGAAGATACCAACTCTATGTTCGCAAAGTTGTGGATACTTTGGTTAGCAAAGGAGTGGATACGTATGTTAGCAAAGCAGCTGTTGGCTTGGTAATAGCTAGCCGCGGTAAAGTGCTAACCTAGGTATCTGCTGCTTTGCTAACATCCTGTAGGTATCTACTACTTTGCTAACCAAAACATTTACTGCTGTGCTGATCTACAGTAGTTATACTGCTTTGCTGACAAAAGTATTGACTCCTTTGCTCATTTAAATTGGTATCTGCTGCTTTGCTAACCAAAATACGGACTGCTTTGCTAACATACTGCAGGGATCTAGTGCTTTGCAAGCCGAAGTACTTCCTGCTTTGCCAGGCGGAGTTCCACTCCACTGGTGGTTCATCTAATTTGGAGTAAGAGATTCTCTTTCTCTCTTTCAACTGTTTTTTTTTTTTGGAGGTATCTACTGCTTCTGTATGCTTGGAGTTGATGTATGCTTTCCTTTGTTTACTATTCATTTCAAGAACTGAATTTCAATGCATTCATTTGCAATGTATATGGGTGTTAATTAAGCTCATGGCTGTTGAACTATATCTCGTATGTTCTGCCTTGCTGCTTACGACTGAATGCTACATCTGAACTTTCAGTGAGCTGAGATGGTTTTATTTTGTAATTTTAAACAGGTTTCTGTCTGCTCATATTTTTATTTGATGAATGGAGAGACTTGCAATCTGGATCTATGATGGTTTATATAATTATGGTATCCAAACTCAACTACTACGGCTGGCCACTAATCTGGTTAGCTTTGAGAGGAAAGGTCTGCCTGCCATTACGGCAATACATGTTTTAGTCTGTCTCCCATGTATCAAAGGAATATTCAATTTGCATGCTGCAGGGATGGAGGAGTCAATATTGCAACTGACACTTTTTGACACGAGAAAGAAAGCTGCTCAGGAATTAAGGACATTTGTCAGCATTCTTTGAGCATTCTCATGAAATTTTGATCGACTTATTTTCATCCTATGGTCACTTTGTTATTTTATACTGAGCAGTCTACATGATCTCAAGCTTATGAGTTTCGAATCTGTTTGTCTGCTGGTGTATCTAGGGGGCGGCGCCTGTAATTGCTTCACAATTCAACACTTCCCGTTTCCTGGTAATCAAAGGGCTGCCAACTCTAATCAAATTGGAAGTCACATCCTCTTCTGTGAGTTACTTGCTAATGTGACGCCCTATATGAGCTTGTTTACTCTGGTTTTCTTACCACCTTTGATAAAATGTTGTTAGGAGGGTTACAGCTGGTGTTCGATGAGGTCAAATGGGGGGGTTGGGCACTATTCATACCTTTTATACTCCCCCGTTTCATCGTTTTTACATTAATTTTTTTTTTTACACTGCCTACCCTTTGTACAACTGGCATTGTCACTATTTACGTATTTGCATTATTACTTGCTGTTTGTGTTGTTAATGTTCATGCTGCTGTTTGCAGGTAAAGTCGCTGGCGGTATGGTCACAAAGGAAGCCTCCTGAACGAAGCCAAAGATTCGAATCAAGCTTCTGCAGATTGTCATTGTTCGTTATGATCACCAAATCTTTGAAATGAAAGGACAGTCAAACCTGCCAAAAAAGCTCCAATTGGCAATGTGTTCAAACATTTTCAACTCACTGATGCCATATTTATTACAAAAGTAGGATAAACTCTCAATTTACTGTCAAAGGCGTTACCTCAGCTGCGGCTAATGATAGCTTAAATAAATGTCATTCAGACCGTGAACCCACACTCATTTACGGCACGAGGATGTGCTGACTCAGATTTCCAGAGAACTACCCATCTCCTGTGCATCAATAAAAGGCCTATGGACTCCACCGCGGGGCCAGACTGGTGCTCTATCAAACCCCTGCCAAACCAGACATTAGGCCAGCTACAGCAGGCTGGGGGTAGGGGTGGATACTCCAGGGACTCATCTAGAGTTTATCCCCAGGTCTCTACAGCCCAGTGCCCACCACATAGGCCCTGGGTACCAGAAACACAATCCAAATAATCCACATACAACTGTGCCCAGCTGGGGGGATACAAGTCAAAGATGCTTTAGTCAAATGGGGCTGAGAGTCAGCTGAAAAACAATGCTGCCCCCAAAAAACTAGTAACTTTATTGATTTATTATTACTTTTACATGTGTGGATCCCAGCAACTCTGTAGTAGTTAACAGGGATCCAAATGAAGAAAGAACTTGCTCCAACAGCTTCACTTCTGTTAAATAATTCAGTTTTAAATTACTATTACTAACCTGCAATTATAGAAGCTGTTCATGAAAATATTAGATTAAGATTATTTTGATATAATAAAAAGCCCTTTTGTTTGAATCAGTAAATGTGATCTAATGGTAAGTTAAAGAGCAATAAAGAAGTGTTATCTCCATTTTGGCACCTAAAGATTGACTAATAGTAAGAACAATGGACCCTCATATTCCTGGAAAAGGAAGAGAAACATCTTCAGTGCCAAAAGAAATACCCCGAGTGTAAACTGAACATAGGGCAACATATAAAACCACATGCTCTTTTATAATCTTCTCAGTAACATAAACATATGGCACAGCATATCACGGAGGACTGTGTGTGCAGCAGCAAATGTGCATCAGTACAAGCTTACACACCACGCTTGACAGTGTGGAAAAAGGTAGGCCAATCAAAGCAGCTCATCGTGGTTTGAACGGGAAATAATGGTGTCTTCTGCAATCGTGCATTTAACAGATGAGCTATTCTGCAGCCTGCATGTGCGTCTGTGTGTAGCAGCAGGCATCAGCCAAAAGAGGGGGGAGGAGGATGGCACGAGCGCATCCACACAGCCAGCACCGAGATCACTGGCCTCTTTGATCACCATTCAGTTTGCTTATGTGTGTTCGGGTGTACACTAAGGTCAAGCGTGCTGTAGGGTTCACACATCTAGTCTTTTGCCATATGCGCAGCCCTCAATTGACCCCAGTGCACAAAGCTGTCCCTTTAGAGACATGACCTGCTTCATTATGCAGATAACTCTGCACCTGCCTGACTGCCCTCCTGTGTGTGTGCATGTGTGTGTTTATGTCTGTGAGCAGGTGCATCAGGGGAAAATGGTGAGGAGATATGAACATGGTACATTTCCAGAATTGTTATACTATATTTTTCTTAGTGTTAACAAATCCCGACACCAACAAAGCCGGGGATCTCTGAGTTCTGAGCTTGCGTGTTGCACTCAGGCCCAAGCACATTCATCTCTAGTAGGACATAAATCGTGTCGAAAACTGGGTCACAATACCATTGCTTAAATTTGGCAGTTTTGTACAGTTTTACCGAACATTTCTACTGGCGGAGTAAGAGAAACGTGTAGAGGACTGAGTTCTATTTACTATTTCCTGCTGCTGCTTCAACTCACTGGGACTCCTGAATGCAGACAGAGCAAGTGACGTATATTTAGCTTAAAGCTAATGGCGTCCCATGGCCACCAACGACAAACAACAGCAAACTTATCCAAAAACATCAGTTTACAAACTCTCGGGCACACTGTCCAGTATAATCAACAACTTCCTTATCCAGGCGCATGCTGAGTCATCCTCAAACACTTCGAAAACAAACAATAACCCTTGAGTTGGTTCAACAGAGAGCTCCAGCATCATGAATGAGCACAAACTGGAAGGGTTATAGTTAGTTTGTATAAACTGGTTTTGGACAGTTTCCCTGTAGTTTGAAGTCGGTGGCTACGTAGTGCCATGATGGGGGCCTTCTCTGCATTTTGAGTCAAAAAGAGGGGATGCAATAGTGAAAAAACATCTTTGTGATCTCAAGACACCATGAATGAGTACTTGAAAGGCCAAACACACTTTTTTTTTGGTGTAGTATTGATTTGTTAATTCATGTTGGTTTTATTCTTTTTTTGGATCTTTTGACGGTACGATTTTTTTTTTAATGTCTATAAAAACTGTGTTAAATTGAGTATTAACACAACCACTGAACTGTTGACTCTTACTCCCCAGCTCGAGTCTGTGATTGAGCGTGTCATGAGTGAACTGTGGAGCTTGTGGAGGGCTGGGTTTGATTCAGCAGTGTAACAGGGCTGGAATCAGGCTGGCAGCTTGTTTCTTAGCGAGAGCCAAGGGAGGAAGTCAGCTCACTCGTCCCTGAAGCTGCCTCATTGCGCTGAGGTCACTTCCTGTCGCTCCCCCAGCCCTGCTCCTGGGCTGTCCAATCAGCATGGCCCTGCGTTAGCCCCCACCCCTCTCTGTGCACTGAGCAGACTCTGGATATAGTTACAGGGCCACAGGGGACTGTCAGCTCCCTCTCTCTATCCTCGTCTCTCTCTCTCTCCCTCTCCCTCCTCCCACTCTCTGTTTCCGAGTCTCCCGAGTGTTCTCCGCTGCCACCACCCTGTCCCTCTGCACTCCTAAGAAAATCCTTTAGATGAGAACTGCTCCTGTGCCTGCTCCCTCTAAGCATCTCTGACACCAGCAAAGTAAGCCCATCTGCATATCCACAGGGCCTCGCGTTCCTGTGGCTCATGGTTTATGTATTTCACAGCTCCTTAAAACACAAACGCCTAATATCTCTCCCATGCGGAGGACAGGAGAGGGAGAAGGAGAGAGGAAAAACTTCTCTCAAAAAGAATGGTCTTTATTTCTCCTTGCTGTTTACTTTTTTATCCGGGCTGAAGTTCATGTGCTGTTGAAGGTTGTTTGGGGAGCTGGGGCCTGCAGGTCTGGCTTGCATAGTTTAGTAAAACCTTTATGTAACAGGATACAGTTGCCGCATATTGAATTCTGTAAGTTTAATGCGGTGGTAAAGATGTCTGTGGGTTTGATAGAAATGTCTTAGTTTGCTTGGGCGCCACCAGCTGACAGTGAGCAAGACTTAAGTAACTAAAGACAGAATAACATTTTGATTATAGTTAAATGCAGGCCAATGCTTAATTAAAGACTCCCTCGTTCCAGTCCCCCCACCCCCACCCCATCCGCCCCCCTCCACTGCCCTTTATTCTATTTAAATAATTCTGCTGAGAAGCAGTTTCAATTTTAGGGGATCACTTTTAACGTTTGGCTATGGAAGAGAAAAATCTTTGCTTTCCTTGAGGGAACGGTTCTCAGAGCACGTTCGTGGAGAGACCCCTGTCGCTTATGTCACCAAAGCAACGCACCCAATCAAATGATATTAATGACATCAATCAAGACACTTCTGAGCTGAAAATAATGTGCAAACAAGTGGGAAGAAAAATTATGAACATTTAGTTGGCTACACATTGAGCCGTACAGGTCATATGCACATTTGCACATGCACATTTAAACAAACAAACAAACAAAAAAAACTTTGCCATGAACCTGCACTATGGTGATCCTGTTTATACGGAATTTCACCTTTAGCAAAAGTTTGCTTTCCATCCTACCATCTGTCTCGTAATATCTCCAGAAGCCTCGAAGATTTGGTTTTCAGCGGACTCACTGTTGTATACAACCCACTAAGGGATTGCGGATGGTAGCAGAGTAGACAGCTTCAGGCCTGTAAACAGTAGGTGGGTTTACTTCTCTCTTCTCTCAGCGGGAACTATCCATTAACAGATAATGGGGGGAAAATCAGAGTGATTAAGGCCCAGGGAATTATGGGTGAATACAAATTGACTCCACCTCCGTGTGGTATTCTCTCTTGAGGTAGAAGCACTGCTCCTAAGGAACAAACTAATTTCAGAAGTACTACAAGGCCCATTAAGGCCTGGTGAATGCTGCGGATGGGGGTTGGAAGGTGGTAGGTGGGAGCACAAAGGGATGGACCCCCTGGGGACCAAAGCTGATTGGAGAAATGGTGCCTGAGGGGAACATTACTAATATCTATATCCTGCCTCCACTGTTTGAGAAGGACAGAAGTGAGTCAAGTGCAAAATAGTCAAAATAAGAGATTAAATCATGGTACCTTGAAATTTCACCCCATTCTATCAAAGACTTGATATATTTTTCACAAACAGTGATGGAAATGTGGTCGAGTACGAGCTAATGAAATCAAAGAGATTAGAAAACTACCACAGCATGAAAGGAGAAGCTTTACTGCAGTTTGCCAGTGGGGAAGTGGTCATGAAAAAGACATATTCTGTGTATGTGTGTGTGTGTGTGTGTGTGTGTGTGTGTGTGTAAAAGAAATGTGGAAGATAAGCTAAGCGAGGTACCAAAGCCCCTCATGTCAGGGTCCTAAGTTCAGTGCATGCCTGATGCTGTTTTCCAACATCCAGGGGGAAAAGGAAAGGTGAGGTGAGGTTGGCTTTGACATGTCAGGAGTTGTGACGCCCTCGCACAGCAAGAGCAAAGGATTCTGGGGGAACATGTCTCTGGGAGAATGTCAGCTCTGATGCATGGCGGCTCGTTGGAGGTGCTAATCAGAGCAGGGCAAGGCTCCCGCTAAGATCAGCCACTTTGCGCCTACATTAACTGCCTCAGAGCTCCCATGGCTCCAGGACCAGAGGTAGAAACCCCAAACTGACAGGTTTTTGTGTTGAGATAAACATGCGTAACGCTTGAATGGGTGTTACAAAAGGTTTAGCCGACTAGAACACCTTTTGGAGTTCACCAAACAGGGAGGATAAAAACATAAGGACACTTCTTCCCTCTAACATAAACACACGAAACAGACATTTCCGCTTGAGCTATTTGCCAAGAGTCCTTGTGCGTGTGTTCAGTGATTTTTCACTCTGTCGCAGAAAATAGACAATATAAAGCCACTCAGCATTGTTGGGGCATAAATACTAAAGAGAGGGTAAGCTTCACTCACAAACCCTGATTATTATTACAATAAATGAATTTATAGGAGATATCAGGTCAAACATATAGAGCTGGCACAGCTTTGTTTCTCTATGAATGCATTAAATTCGGCATATAAATCTTTCATGACTCAACACACAAACTGTTGTAGAGGAAATGAGACGGAGCTTTTATTTGAAGGTTCCATAATATCGAAGTATTAAGATTTATTATTCCTGAAGCTATTCTTTAACACTGGTAAAACCAGATAAAGGGGGCATTTCAGCAGGATTTGGCGTTACTTCATGTTTTGAGTGATATTCTACCATTTAGTTATTTCACCTGGACCACATCACCTGCTATTCTTACAGCTGAAACCCACAATGGTTAAAACTCGGTCAGATGAACAGCGTGTAGGTCACAAAGGTAAAGGGAAAAAAGAAGAGAGAAGGCGAAATCCACAACAAAGGCAAGAGCCGAATACTTGTTAACGAATGATGTGTAGGCACTGCAGCTGCAGGCAGGTATGGAGGTCCGCTGGGGACAAACAGTGCAAGCTGGTGAGATGGATTGTAAGGGAGCGCCGGACCCCCTGCAGCCACACAAACACCATTCTGCACTGAAATGCTCTAATTTACTCTATACATGCCTATTCTAAACTGCTGGGATTTTTCCTGTTAGAAGGAAATAAAGGTCAAGTGCCTACGCCCTGACTTTCCAAGACTCTTTTGCTCAATGAAAGTTTCTGTGCAGTTAGACAAATAAATACAAACAAGCAAAGAAATACTGAAATGGTTTGGAGAAAACTTTCAGCGAAGCAAATGAGGGAGTAAATTGAGGTGTGAATCTAACTAAAATCTCTCTTTCATGTCTCAAAAGAGAATGAGTGGCCTGAATGTAAAAAGTTAATTACGGGCTCATGACTGGCTTTCTTTGCAAGCCTCACTGTGGCATTGTCAGGCTGAGGTATGTGGCTCTATGGGGTCTGTGGTCCACACAAAGGAGCAGGGAAAGAGAGCGTTGTGGAGAGGCCCCTTGGCTGGGCTCACGGCATGGAACACTGTACAATTAGCCAGCCCCTGCGTTCTGGCGGCTTATAATTATCAGTGCTTGCCTTAATTGACTCCCTTAGCCTGCTGCAGAGGGACCCCCCCCCCTCCCGCCACCCCCCCACCCCCCCACCCCTTCATACCCCCTTCCCCCCTGCTCGACGCAGGCCGCCGAGCGCCACGCCGGGCTCTCCAAAGTCATTTAGAAAAGCGCTCATATTTTCGACACAAAAAAGGGGGAACATTTGGTGAGAGAGAATTCATCATCAGGTGTCTAGAGGTTTTCCTTAATAGAAAAGCTGAGTCCCACTGAGTGCGCACTGTGTAGCGGCCAGCCACGCATGCTCAGGACCAGCAAGCTGCCATTCGCAGCAGGCCGCTAGACATTAGCATAATTTTATATAACACAGGCACCCGCACTGGAAATTTAATACATCTCAGCAAATACGAGACAGGCGTTTTGCATAATTTTTCTCTCATTCTCTACCTCTCTCCTTTCTATCTGGCTGTCCTTGCTTCATGTTTCCATCCCATCTATATCACATGTGTGTGTGTGTGTGTGTGTGTGTGTGTGTGTGTCTCTCTCTCTCTCTCTCTCTCACTGCCACTCTCCTTTGCCCCGGCCCCCCTCACACAGCCACACTCTCTCCTCGCCCCATGGTGCTGCTCTCACTTGGAGAGGGGAAGTTCATTACCTCAGCTAAATCAGAATTAGTCCCTTCCTTTTGACGGGGCGAACTTCATTAGAAAGGCCCTTCCTTAATCCAGCCGGGAGAACTGATGAATCTACATGGGGGCAATAATTTGCTTCACACAGCACATTCAGCTACTTCCTCCACTGAGTTTCCCCCTTTCTTTCCTTCGTCTATCTGGGCTTATTTACTTATGCTCACATTTTTATTAGATCTAAAACAAAAACCTGAGAAAGGAAAACACCTGCATATAATTAACTAATGGCAGCAGAGAGGGTGTAAAGAATGAGTTATGCTTTATGGAATGTCCCGTTTCCCCTACAGGCTTCAGGGCCTCTGGAGCAGCCATAACTGACTTGGCTGACACTCAAAAACAGGCTGAGTGAGCAAGGCCAACAGTAGGCCTGGTCTCTGGGTCTGAGGTAACGAGTGGAGATGATTTTACAATGCCGTGATTCTACTCTAGTATACAAGTCCTTCCTGAACTTATCGTGTGAAGGTTAGAGCATTTGTATTTTCCTTTTCCAGGATGTATACACACTTTCGCAAGGTTGGATGAAATTGCAAAGCTTTGTCCAGATCCTTGCTCTGAACTACAAAATGAGGAGGTACAGACAGCCCCTGACTGTCATACCGAGGCACCGGGTGTCAAACAGATGTGCAACTTGGCAGCTATGCTCCCCAGAAAACAGAAAGCCCACAGATATTCAGGGTGGCGATGACTCGTGCTTCCCTCCGCCATCTCACCACTCCCCCGACAGTCCCAACTCCCCCACACTCCCTCCCTCATCACCTCCACACAGGGGTCCCCTACCGGTAATCTTGTCCCTCGAATGTGAAATCTCCGACAGCGATGCCCTGTGCTTTTACCCCCTACCTCCGTGGTTGATGGGTAAATTGGAATGGCGCACCCTGCTGGTGCAGAGAGCTCTGAAGAGACAGCAGCACACACATGCTGAGGCACCCCGCACACGTCTATCTAATATAGTGGACATGCACACTCCCTCCAAGCTGCAATATCCATGCACAGACACACGTCCATGCACAGATGTGCACACTGGAAAAAAAGACACACTCACAAGAGCTGTTAAATCACATACACGGCCTCATAAACATATACAGATGCAAGAGAAGTGTTCCATGCATGATCTGTTCGCCCTTCTCTGCATAAATATTGAATATGATAGTTAACAGATACTGGAAACTGAGTCAATATACGTTCACATTTATATGTGCTTCATCTCCAATGGCTCAGCTTGGGTCCTTTTTTCTGAAAGTGAACATGACTTCTGATGCAACAGTTTCTGTGTGTAGGATGCAGGAAAGAACACGGGAATCAGAAAACCACTGGGCAAACTCTGTTGGTCTACAGTGTGTATAATAAGCACTGCCAACTTGATGTTCTTCAATACACATACTGTAAAACATGAAAAATAATACAATGGAGGCTATCTCTTTTTAGATATTCAGTCAGGCACCAGGGTAGAATTTCCCAAAGGGCTGGTTTAGCTGTCCGAGGCTTCCGCTTCCATCTATCTGTCTATTTTTCTCCTCAGTTGATGCTCTGAAGCATGCGAGAACGGTTGAGTCCATCCTCAAATCACAGGGATGTCCTGAAATAGTCAATGGGACCTGAAGGGGCTAAAGATCACTGCAGAAGAAGCCACAGAGGCCTTCCTGTCAAAGGCAGTGCTTTCACGGGGCCAGGGGTGAGGGGAAGCCAGAGGGAGAGAGAGCCGGAGACATGACATACATTTCATTACACTTAAACCAACTGTGGGTTCAAGCAAGAGCCCTGGATTTCCAATGGCGTCTCAAAGGATGGAGCGAGTGGAGGTATAAGAGAATGGTTTTTACAAAGAACACAATGGGTAGGTGGACAAAGGCAAGCTGCTGGACTAATTGCTTGGGGGCTTGTAAGAATATTTTCCTGAGTACCTCTGTTTAAAAGTCAAGCGAGTGGCATACGTCACTCTGGTGAACATAAACATCCAGAGTTTATATCTCCAGCTGTAATAAGACGGCTTTTTATGCTGTCCCGCAATTTTATTATCATTTTGTATGCATATTTATGTTTCTAAAATAATGTTTTTTTAATGAAAAAGGATTCTCTTCCCTCCTCTATTCTCTATGTGTTCACTGCCATTTGAGGGCTCCATTTAATTTCTGCCTATAAACACAATCTTAGTTGGGCCTGAGACGACAGAGGAGAAAACAGTACTTATCCCAGACATGCCCAGAGTGGTATTTCCAGCAAGAGCTCTCCTGGCCTTGTAGAGAGACTACTTGTCCATTAAGACTGTCAGAGGATGCTCTCAGAAATGAGAGGCCATATCTCTGGAGAGGTCTGCAGGGAGCATGCTAAGACGGGGGCTGGCTGGGGTTAAAGGAGAGTTAGGTGGATGGGCGTAGTGTAGTCTAGTGGCCAATTCTGCAGCCTGCCTCCTGATTTCCTAAGTTTTAGGATGTACGTTCACTCTCAGCGACATGTTTTAAAGACACACTTCCTGTCATCGCTGTTACACTATGGAAAATATAATTTGCAGTCTAACCTACTTTGCCTTTCAAAGAAATGTCTATTTAAAATTCCTTCGAGTATCATTGAAAGGGCTATAGAATTACAAAACACTATTATTATTGCTCACTTGGGGGGAGCCCTCACTCATTAAGCTTCAAAGATGTCACTGGTTTTGATGATTTTATCAGCTCTATTCTCTTATTATAGTGACAAAATCTCGCTATTTTGTTGCCAATCTCCTTCCAGCTGTCATATGTTTCGAAAGATCACAAAAACCTTCAAACACGCTTGTGATATGTCTTCACATTCACCAGACGTCACTTGATTCCCCCATTGAATTTGCAGGATTAACTCGAGGAAGAAACGTCTCATATTTCTTAACTGGTTGCTACGTCTGACATCAGAGTGTGTGTGATTCTAGCATACTGGTATTGTCCAGGGGAGGGAACCCTCACTCTAACCGTCAGCGCTTCTCCAAGTGGGACAGAGATGATTAAAACACACCATGGCTGTGACTGACAGACTCCCCGCTGCTTCTAGAAGATGACATGTCTCCAAGTCACACAGAAAAGCAACTCCTCTAATTTTAACTCTGACTACAACACCGACCCCCTCTGTCAGAACGCACAGAAACAGCCATGCTGAGATTCTTAACCACAATAAAAGTGATAACAACTAAACAGAGAAATAAGTTTAAAAACAACAATAGGGAGGGAGGAGACAAAAGGGCTGAGAAGGCGTCATTTCCCCCGGTGCACACAAACAGCCGGAACCTGTGAGCTTGTGACAACACCTTCAAACATTTCTGTTACTTTCACAGAAATATCTGATGCTGATGCTCCAATGTGATGCTTCCGCAGCAGCCTTGTCCCAGCGCACATTCGACTTGGCAAGCTCTTGGTTATCGAAAAGAGAAAAAAAAAAACACTCTCCTAACTGACTGTATTTGACATTTGTCATGACAGGAATATAGTGGAAGGAGAAAAGAAAAGAAGACTGAGAGGTGGGAGGGGAAGAGGAAAATGGAGGAGTGGCACAGGGTGATGGATGTGAGAAATAGTATGTGTGAAAAAAGCATTCTCTGGGTTGTTGGAACTGTTTTTTTCTTATGATAAGGAAGACGGGTGGGTGGGGGGTTCCTGTTATTGTCACGTTATGTAGAGAGCTCAGGGTCGCGTACTAAATGATTCACAGAAAACGGAATCTTTTACATTGGCGTCAGCAATTCAGCCAGGCGCCCTTGTGGGGGAATTCTTTTTGTGTGTTTTTATTGAAGTCTGTACTGAGTGCGCCCAAAAGCTCTGACAGGGGGCCCCCGAGGGCGCTTGTCTTCACCTCCAAATCATAAGATGGAGTGAAGAAACTCCCTCTGTGCTCTCAATTATACCGCTCAACACCCCCCTCTTGCACACAGACTATGCCCTCCCCACCCAAAAAAAAAAAAAAAAACCAGACAGAGAAGAAAAGGCTTCAGTAATACAGTCCCGATGGAAGGCTCCGCGATCGCTCTGCGCTGCTGGAACAGCTGACAGGCTCGATGCGGCAGGTCCATTCCCCATGGTCCGTCAGAGTTGGTGCTACAGCAGCACGGTTAGTACGTCTCTTCTGGGGACATGCTTCCTTCCCCTGCCCCAATGTGCTCCCCACCCCACACGAGAGGCCACGTCTCTGACCCACAGAAGCTCAATGGCTTTGCCCCAATTAGCGTCACAGGTAGGTATAACTCTGGGTCATGTGCCACTTCAATTCTCTTTCCCTCCTCCACTGTCCCTCATGACTGGGAGACCCATCTACGGCTCCTGGCAAATTTGGAGGAGCCGGGAGGCGCAGGAGGGAGGTTTGGTGTAATTTAATCGGAGGGCACAGCTGCATAAACAGGGTATCAAGGAATTTCTGTCTGCTTGATGGAATTGAATTTGCATGAATGGCCCCTCTTTTCCCCCCAAAATGGGCCATTTTCCACATGTCTCAATGAATATGACAACCTCGCACGCAATATGACTGCAACACTAAGAGTAGCGTGAGTCTATTCTCAACCTGTGAAATTCACCCTCTCTGGCTGTCTTTGCTGAAGACCTCATCCAAGTCCTGCTGCCTGACCTGTCAAAAGCATCCCCATCCTCTCTAAAATGCCCAAACAAAATAAACCAACAACCGCTGGCAGGGTCAGGGGGCAGCTGCTCTGGGCGCCTGGACTCTGGCGGGCTCTCTGATTGGTGGAAAGGGCAGTGAGTAAAAGGGAATCTTTTCAAAGTGAAATCTCCAGCTGATGGCTTAGAGCTCCACACCCCACAGTTTGTTTCTCTTGCTGCTGTCAGGCGCTTGGCCTGAGCCATTTGGAAGGATTAGAAAAAGTGGGGGAAGAAAAAAGTCAACTGGGCAGATCGTGTGTACTGTAGGGTCTGAGTTATGGCTCCAGGACCCCTCGGAGAGTGATAAACCTTTGACCTTGACAGCCCCCTGTGGTGACCCCTGACCTCTGGCTTTTTGCCATAGACTCAGTGAGACAGGTGCAGGCTGGAGAGTGACCACACCTTCACTTTCAGTCCAAAATTTTCTTTATTTGACCTACCTGTCCTGATGGTCTGGACTCTCTGAGCTAAAATTCCTTTTCCAATCAGAGATACAACAGCTGAGGATGCTTGATGACTGTACGCATGAAACTCGCAAACATCTAATTAAGAAACTGCCATACCGCAGTTATTAGGGCACAACTGTCAGATATGTAGATTGCAATGAAACAATTACAGTTGAATGAAACAGGTAAAGCAGAAATGATAGCAGCACAGTCGCTCCAGAAGAGTGTTGACAAAGACGCAGTGTTTGAATGGATGTTCCATTCTTTTTTAAAAACACCACATTATGAATAAGGGGGCAATCGCATGTACTTTCTAAAAAGAGACCAAAAACTTGCCCCTTTTTCTTCATGCTAAACAACTCTGTCACAAACTTGTATGGGTGCTTCTTTGAGACGTGCTTTATCTCTGCATTAAATTTGATGAAAACCTGCCTCAAAGTTTTTGTGTAATCCTACTAACAAAGAACCATAACAACAGATTCACGATGTCATCAGATGCTAAAGTGTGGATAACATTAAAGTGGCACACACTGACACGTCACACTGTCTTTTTTTTTCCCTCACAGCTGGCATTAGCTCCAAGGTCGCGCCAGTCCGCGCCAGTCATTCTACAGATCCATTTTCTCTCTAGACACTTCCCTCATGTTGTTGGCCCAGTGATTCACTGCCTTGCATTAAGAGCAATTCACCTGCCTCCGGCATCCCAGTGGCACAGATCCCCTGGGGAAACCAGGTGGAGCATAAAAAAGTTCCACATATGGTAAAGTCAAGCTGCTCAGAGGCTGCCGAGTGTCTGTTGTGGGGGTAGAAGCTCCTAAAAGGCCCAGCTGGTACTTGGAAAAGGGCTTCTGCATTACTACACCTCAGTGTCTGTTTGGGCTCCCCTTTGGAAAGTGTTGGCCGGCGCACATGACCAGCCATTTTAGATTTCTCCCTCTACCCCCGCCTCATCCCTCGCTCCCTCTCGCTTTCCAACTGGTTCTGTATCCAATTGAACATTTGGTCCTCCACTGCTGGTTAATCAAATTCCTCCATCTGGCTCCCTATCCCTGTGGAACACAAAAGGTGCAGCCTGAGCCTGGGTCCAAGTGCATATTGGGAAGGAGGCGGGGGAAGGAGACAGGGACTGCCTACCTAACTTACACAGCGCAGTCAACTAGATCAGGTAGAGAGCACGAGGCCAGGCCTGATCGTTTTGGGCAAACAGGAACAGCTTGGGACTAAGTATCAGAGGCCTGCTGTTCATATACAGCTCAGGGATGGCGATGGGATCATATGACAGTAGGAGGGTTTTATGAGCTAATACCTCCACATACACTGCAGAATACAGAATAGAGTGGAGCCTAAATGCTACTGGCTACAACAGAAGGAAGCAGTGGCCTGACACACTGCGGTGTTATTAAGTCTCCGTGACAGTAGAGGGCACTGCTATCAAAAAACACTCACAGAGAAAACCACAAGAAAGCGGGGTATAAAGACCTCACTAAAACTGCACTTAAGCTTGTTGTCTTATGCTACTTCCTTGAGTTCAATGTAGCAGTGTGTCAGTGGTGTCTCAGCCTGTGCTCTGATCAAAAGAGCTATCTTAAGATATCACAGAAAGCCAGTAGTGATCTTATTAATCCCCGAGAGAGCGTGAGCAGCCTTCAAAATATCTCCCTAACTACATATTTATTAAAAGAGACCTTTCAAACAGCAGTCTCGCCACACAAAGTTAAACAGGTTCAAAAGTGCAGTCACTGTCAAAATGCTTCTCTTATAATTCTGACACATCCAGCTGATCATGTCGACTCTTTGCTGCGGTGATTCAAACAGAGAACCTGATACGGGGTGAAGATGGGGACATAAATGAGTCACAGATGCACATCTCAAGTGTTACCTGTCCATAATATCTATTGCATGATTTCTATTCATGTCCAACCATCCTTTCCCCTGCCAGGTGGCAAAACATGTGTCAATAATTAAACTGCTTTTACATAACAGGATACAGGAACACAATGCAATTTGCTCCCCATATTTCATTGGGCCTTTATGAAAGCACATGAGAGAGTGTAATTAATCAAACCACTGGAATATGTGAACGGCAATTTCCACTTAATGGCACTTACAGGGATTGGGTCCCTTAAGCACCCCGTTCTGTCTACCAAACGAGCGGGATTCATTTTCATCTTCATAGTTCAGACAATAAAACCTGGTGTGGATGTTAAGCAGGATGCCTGAAAACAAGATCCGATTAGGGGTATGTGGTCTGGTCGCATGCTTTTGGACACATCATCCTGCGACTCTGTAGGATGAAATCAGGTCTATGAATGTCATTCTTGGACTTGAGAAAGTAATAATCTTTAATGATCTTGCATTGACCTCAAATGTGAGTGGAAGTTCTGTATTCACTTAACCACAGGAGACTAACCAACTCCCATCCAGGGACAGGAAAAGGATCATTCACTGCTTTTAGTGGCTTTCTGTGAGAAGATGGTCCGAGTCTAAATGGCACCCATGTCCCGAAAAGTGTTTCTCTCTCTATTTCTCCCTCTCCCTCTCCGAAGACTCCTCTAAGTGCAGCATCTTGTTTCAGTAATTCAGCCAGGACAGAGACAGTGGAGAGAGGAAAGTAATCGATTTCTCTCTCATTTGGTTCCTCCTAGACTTGCTGTAAGGCCTCTTAGGGGAGTTCTGGACTATTGGACAGGACAATGTTATGGGAAAGTGTCATTGCGTTTAAGGTCATCGTTACACCGAGGTTTCATTTTGAGTGCATCTTTTTTATTGGTATGTGAAACAAAAACAAACAATGCAGCCGCCATTTCCAGGATGGCAGACATCAAAATGTGCCCTCACTGCTCATAACGGCAGCAATATTCGGAATGATAGAGAGGATGATCATGCACTACAGCAACATGATACACTCCGAAAACTGCAGCTAAGTACTTAGCTTTTAGTCAGGTCCATAGGTAAACCTTGTATCTATAAAAAGACACCACTAAATTATTTAGAAGAAGCATCTTCACTTGATGATTACTATTTTTGCTTCATGTTTCATATCCTCCATTCAAATGAAGGAATATTAAGTGGTGTATGTTGTTATCCATACATTTGTATCTACAAAAAGTTTTGATTAAATCCAGGAGCCATGATGCATTGAACTGTGGGTACAATGTAAACAGCTACATGCTAAGCTAACATTATGGGAAATATGTCAGAGGGGGGCAGAAACCAGCATCTATTCTGTGACAAAAAACACACCCAGTTCTTTTAGAAGGCATCTGGGCACAATTTGGTTTTATGAACTTACTAGGAAACATGACCTGGACAAGATACACACTGTGTGTAAAATGTGCAACACGCATTCGCTGTTCTCACTGTGAGGAGCTAACGTCTGCAAACACAAGTAGCCGTTACACGCTATAGCCTACCTGAATGGTACAACAGACACATATGACATGCTATAGCCTACCTGAATGGCACAACAGACTCATATGACATGCTATAGCCTACCTGAATGGCACAACAGACTCATATGACATGCTATAGCCTACCTGAATGGCACAACAGACTCATATGTAGCCTAACGGTAGCAGCACATAGCTGGCAGATTTTCTTGCTTGTGAAAAAGGGGTTTTGAATAGTCACACATTTGCCTTCTTATATTCCAAGGAAATGTTTACATTTAAAAGGAATTAATATGCACATTAATTGACAGAAAAAGTAGTCATGCAGTAATATAGAACCTAAGGATGTGACTTTTTGTGCTGCATCAAGGTACATTACGAATTGTGAGGCCAGGGAAGGTTCACATCTCCGCTATCTGTCTAGCTATCTGCCTCATCAACAGGTTCGTGGTTGGTTTAGCTGCCGTCTGGTCTCTGTGGGACCCATCTCCTCTGCATTTGGGCTCTTTATAGTCTCTAATAATTCACTCTGTTTCAACTGCAAGCCAGCCTGCTAAATTCTTCATACCCGTCAGCAAATCTCAGGTTGAGTTTCCATTTCATTTACATCTGATTGAGATATTATTTAGCACAAACCAATTAAAAATGCAACACAACTACCTGCACATCTTGCTATGTATTATTTTCAAAATAGAGCTCGATCTCCTGTGTCATTAGGAGAGCAGCAGCTGAAATACAAACAAGACAAATCTATCTATTGTTTATTACCTCCTCAGGCTTTTCACCCAGAGGGCTGAATAAGAGAGGGAGGGGCAGAGGTCAGTAAAATTACCATTCACTCCTTTCTTGGAATCAGACAGCGCTAAGACATGCAATGGCAAATTCTATGCTAGCATCGTATATCACATTACCATAAAGCCCCTCAGAGCTAACCTTTGTTCAATTCCATTTGATTTTAAGAGAGGAAAACAGTCTCGCTGACAGCCTCTGTGTTTCATGAGTTCAGTTGTTTGTCTTCCAGTATTGTGACTGCTCTCGCTAAAGATTCCAAAAATAAAGCATCAGGGGACGTGAGAGATCATTGAATCATCCTGGGTAGAATATCACATCATCTGGAGAGTTGCAAGGTTCAGTCTTGAACAATGTCAGAGAGAAGGCAGTTTGTTTTAGAAATAATACACAGTGATTAGTTCCAAGCCACTATACTCAAATAATCCCACATTTCTATTGCTGCTCACATTCTGATTAACAATCACATGGATTTCTATTTTTTTCTCTCTCTCTGCAACAGTTTATACATCCAAATATATTTCAGAATACCTTCACTGGAATCACTGTTCCCCATTTCTGCATCTGTTGACAAACAACAAAGGACTAGCATTTTCAGCATCAGTACACTCCAATAGGCTTGTTGACTGAACCAAAGAGCACCAGTGCTTACAGAATGTGGACTACTGTTAGTGAGCAGAGGAGGCTTAGCAGCAGCATCTTCACTCATGCTTAAATCCAATGGCTCAGCTCTTTGTGGCAATCGGTAGGCACCGCAGAAAGAAGGACGAATGAAAGAATGAAAAAGAAAGAAATTAAAAGATGAGACGGGGCAAGTAGGAAGCAGACAGATAGAGAGAAAGGAAAATGTAGACAACATGCACCAAAGAAAGACAGAAAGGAGAAAAAAACAGAAAGAAAGAAAGATCTGTGAATTTCCCCTTCCTCCCCTGAGACCTCCCTTGATGCCAAGCATTCATCATTCAGCCTCTAATATCAGTTATTCTGTGGCTCCTCTGCTTACAGCAGAATTAATTTCTGCTTTAATTACTCTCATCGGCGGAATGCTGATGAAGGAGAGGGACGAGGCATTCTGGGACTCGGGCCTCATTCCACCGCTTTAATTTGAATGAATTCCACCCGGAGACACTGGCAAACAACTGGCAGCCGAGCCCCGGGAGCCACTCTGGGACTGCGCAGAAGAGCTGCAGCCATGGCCCCCACCAACCTAGCTACCTTGTGTGTGTATGTGTGTGCTTCCCTGCTCGTGCATATTACGTAGAGCACATTGATTGTGTGCGAGGCCGGAGTGAAAAGGTAGAGAGGAGGAACACACACGGAGAAGAAGGGAAAATGGATTGATGGATCGAGTGTACAGTATGTGACTTTGTTTATTGTGAGTGCGCATCCACATGAATGTGCTCAGGGATACGGAAAAGTAGAGCAGTAAATGATTTCATAAAGGGAGACGGAGAGAACACATCTATATGGACACAACATATGAAATATGAACAACATCTCTGGCTGCAGCCAACTGTGTAACACAAGTGTTAGTTTGAGAGCAAAATCATGAATAGTTAATTTGATTATTCCAGATATGGCGCATCATACTCCCCAACAACCCCCCCGGATTGTGTGTCCAATAAGAACTAGCAGTATAAAAAAGAAAAATAGGAAATAACTGTATGAATGGGACAAGGCTACACATATGCTGCTGTTTGCATAATGAAAACAACCGCAGAAACAGCAGAGTATCACAGCAGAAGAGCAGAGAGAGGCCATAATTGACTTTTCTACAAGCCAGCTTGGTAGTTACAGAATGTAGCATATTGGTTGGATAAGGATTGTGATTGATTATGTGGGTCTGCCATACCGATTCGTTTGATTAAATGTAACCATGGGTTTCTTTTCCAAACCCTAATGAAGCAGCAATTTGAAACTGGAGGATGCTGCGCCAGGCTGCATTCAGCATTCAGCCTGCACGCTGCTGATCTGAGTACGGCTTCAGAACAGGATGTAGTTTTCACTGACTGTTAAAATACAGCAAAAGCAGAAGGCTTTTTGATTAGAGTCTTTGGCTAATTTGCCTGCTGTCTTTTGTTTTTCGTCTTCATATATCGCACAAATGTTTCCTTTGTTCCTTTTTAGCACAATATCACCTATATTTAGGGTTTCCTTAGCGGGGGAGACAAAGATGAGGGGCGCAAGATGATTTCTAGAAATCCGATCGAAAGTTTTTGGTGGTTTAAAGATTAAAAACAGAACCCTACTTCAGATAAAGAAGTTTAATTTTAAATCTATTTAATTTCCTGTTCGCGCATGTGTGCGCAACATTTGCATGCATCTAGAGCTGCAATGATGAATCATTTAGTTGATCAAAAGATAATCTAGTCTGATATTCGATAACTCCTTTTTTTCCAAGCAAAACATCAAAAATTTGTAAATCCTGAGACTTGAATATGAGATTCCAAAATGTTTTTTGTTTTGCTTTGTTGTTATTTATGACGAAGTATAAAGAGTATTTTGGACTGTTGAATAGACAAAAGAAGCAATTTGAAAAGGTCGCTTGAGGCTCTAGGAAATTGTGAATGAATGCAAGATGAATGCTTTTGCTGACAGTGAAAAAAAAATAGCAACATTGAAGTGGAGTAAATAATTATGCAGCATGAGTCTCTAGAGGGAAAACACCTTCATTGCAGAGTAACACAATATGTATGTTGATATTGTATGAAGGAAGATGTTTTGAAAAAATCAAATCATTCTGCGAATTTTCATTCATTCACCCTTTTTTAACTTAATTCCTCAACACATTACACAGTGGCATTTTTGTGTAGCAAACCATCCCTCTTCTAGTTCAGCAGAGGGTAGCGACGTAGGTAGGTGTGACCTCCACTGACCCTGAAACCTCTGGACAGGTGGGGCGGTGGCCAACGTGCACTGTCCATTTTGGCAGCCGCTCTCTTCCCTCCCCGACGGAGAGCTCAGGCCATGATGAGCAGCTGGGTCGCAAACACTAAGCACATTAATATCTTCTTAATGATAATAATCATTATGGCATAAGCACCTTCCCCAAAGTGGGGAAAGCTCACGGAATGTGCCAGGGTAGCATCGTCGTTAAGGTAAGAAGAAAAAAAAAAAAGTGAGACGAAATGACTCTTTTAATGGGCAGCAACTTACAGCCACCAGGATAATGCAGACACTAATGTAATAATGTGATAATGAGCTACGCCGAAGACATCAGGGAGACCAAAAACTCAATGAAACCAGGGTGAATGAATAAATAAAAGCAAGGGTTGACACAGTTAGCACTGCAGATGTACATTACATGCTGCATGTAAATATAGACCTGACTACACGGATATATGTTTTAATTAGTACAAACTCTAAGATAGATTTCCTAATACTCCGGAGCCGCTCTAGATTTACTTCAGTACCTTGTGCCTTTGACTACATGAAGTGCTTCTTGTGCAGCATTTCCCATATACTCGCCTCATTTAATACGACTGTCAGTATTCACCTATCATAGGCCATTATCTGTCTCATCCACGTTCATTATTGAAGCTAATGATCTGTTGTCCTCGCTGCTCCCCATTCAAGGAAGACTACATTAAAAGTCTCTTACTAACTTAATTAGTAATTATAAATGTTAAAGATTAATCAGAGAGTGAGTGGCTTAAGGTTTCGGTCTCTAGGCAGCGGTGGGACAAATGGAGAGACAAAGAGGCCACGTCGCTTCAGTGTTCACACTCCATCGTCACGCTGGAAATGGAACAAGACGTATGAAAAGAGTGGAAGTGTGACCATTTTGAATATAATGACTGTCACGTGTATTTTTATCTCCATGAAAGAAATAAAGTGTTATTTCAAAGTATAATATCGCAATAAATGTGCAGCTTGATACTTACACCCAAATACATTTCCACCCAATAATGTATAAGCACCTACTGTAGAGGATACAATGTGTTAGCCACATGGAGCACTGTAACCCATGATGGATGCGCTACTCACATTATCTCTTTCTAACAAGATGGAAATAGATCCCTTTAATTAAATCCTGGGTGTACACTAATTCCTTTCTAAATCTGCACCTCTCTGACAATTCCACATCAGCAGCACGGTGCACTCCAGTAAACATAAGCATTGATATCAACATTAAACCTTAATAACTAATAAAGCTTTCATCCAGGGAGTTCCTGTTTGATTTCCATTAACGTAGGGGGGAATTGCCCAGGACCATCTCCCTGTTTTCCGGAGCATGTTGATGCTGAAGCCGTGGGGGTCGGGTACAAGAAAAACAAGGAGGAACTTTAGCTTTGCTGAGTTGTCGGATGGTAAATATGCAAGCTGTAATTCAGCCCAAACTTCATCCACGTGTGGGAGAATGTGCTCCTGCTTTAGTCTTGGTTAAAGTGGATTGGAGAGCTTAAAGTCCAGTTGAAATGGCATTTTGAGGGCTTCTCAACAACTGTACTGTGATGTGTTCGAGTGAAACAAGATGGAGAGTCAGGAAATGACACTGGGAGGAATTTTATTGGAACACTGAAAAGTGGGCCAATCTTGAGCTTGATATTGTTAAAGCACTCCCCAGTCCAAAATACGATTAAATTAATAAAATGAAATTAAGATGTGTTTTGGGGGAATACAACAAGGTTTGGGGCTACAAACAGCCGAAGTCATTGTCGATAGCTCGCTAACTAATGTGTCTTAGCTTGTAGACACGGCTGTACTGTGTATGCTAAACAAGTGGGCCCATCTTGAGTTGCATGTGGTTGCTAAAACAGTCCTCGGGCTTCAGAATTCATAAATGAATTAAATTACATGGTATTTGTGTGTGTGTGTGGGGGGGGGGGGGGGGGGGCAACAGGGTTTGAGGTGACAGACAGCCAAAGACACAAAGGTGCATGATTTTTTTTTAAGCTAGATGGCTAACGTATCTTAGCTTTTAGAGCTATACATGCGTATGCTAAAGCTGAGATTGACTGACATGTGGTTGTTATATATATATGTTGAAATTGGTTGTTACATCCTAATATCCTCATGTTAAGCATGTGTCAGTTTCAGGTTTACAGAAAGACAAATAGATTTAATTTTGATATGAAAATCCAAAAAAATCATTTTCTTCTAGTTTTTTTTGCCATGTGTTGTAGAATAGTCAACCAAGGATCTGAACTAATGCTTTAAAATTGCATTTTTCATATCAGCTCAAGTTCAGATCAAATAAAAAAACACCTACTGTAAAGACTAGATTTTACAGTAAATGCAGGTATCCATTTCATAGCTCTGCCCTCTCTCTTTTAGAGGAGAAATGGCGGTGCTTTGACCGTTGAGCGGGGAGTCCTATCACACAACACACACGGAGTGGGGTGATGGTGGGGGGCTGGCTGGTGGCCCGCAGCACCTGAAACCTATTAGAGAGCTTTGGAACATTCCACAGGGTTCTTCCACTTTGGCCAGAGGGCATCGTAAAGGTCCTCACAGAGAAACTCAGGAGCCGACAAACAGCTAGCAAGGTGAAACACTCAAACTAGAGGCTGAAACATCTGAGGGTACGTCAAGTCATGGTGTTTGTATGGCACTAGGATGAAAACATGCTCATCCACTGGATCCCTCTCTTCCCTGTAGAAATATAAAATGTGGTCTGAAAGCAAAGATAACATTTTTAGATTCACAAGGAGTTTGTCTTTATAAAGCATGATTAAAACATTCACAATTGGCAAGCCAAGCACAACTTTTATCAACTTTTTATCAAATGGTTTGCCATCTGGACTTAAAACAGTAGGGGCCCAATAGTGCGCTGACACTAAAAACAAACACGCATAAACACACTCAACCTGCTGCCAAATTTCTTGGAGATAGCCTTATCTTCTCTGCTTGTGTGTGTGTGTGTGTGTGTGTGTGTGTGTGTGTGTGTGTGTGTGTGTGTGTGTGTGTGTGTGTGTATATATATGTGTTTTAGTGGTACCAAGGCCCATCTCTTTGGCTGGATCTCTGTCCATGCCTTCGTGTTATGCTCACTGGGTTTAGCTCTATGGGTGTCTGTGGCCTCTCCTCTGGTCGCCCGTGTCCATTTGCTCTGCGGGTATGGCAGGCCCGAGCTGACAGATGGCCGCCCCTCTCCATTCCGCTCCAGAGTAACACAGTAACTGGTTTTTCCTCCGCCGTTGACCTTGCCACAGCCAGCCAGCAATCCAGGCTGGCACTCGGCCTGTCGAACAGGAGGGTAATGAAGTCCAGCGCTGCTCACATGATTATTAAGGCTTTGTCGCTGGGGGGCCTTTCAGAACCCTATGCCCCTCCCCTCTCCTCCCCTGTCTGCCATTCACAAAGTAAAAGTTCGATGAGGATAGTCATTCGAACACTGTACTTTGGAAAACCACTCCATAAAGTGAGTGAAAACTTTTTTAGGCGGTACACTTGGGGAGTCTGTTTTTATTCTAAAACAAACCTCTCTTCACCCATGAAATGCGCTTAACAGCAATTTTGAGAACAACGCTGAAACGGTTTCATATCATAGTTTCTTGTGTCCTTCCGGAAAGTACTACACAAAGTTAGATCAGATCTGTCACACTACTATTGGTGCTGACAACCTTTAAAAGCAACGCAGTAGTGCATCACATAATTCTCCCTTACCACAGGAATCTCGAGGCACGCCTGGAACCCAGGGCCAGGCTGGGATTTGAGAGGTGTGGGTTGCAGCTCTGACCTTTACTGAAGCGGGACTGTCTGTTTGCACTTCTCCCATAAGCCCCCCTCCTCCCTCTAGTCTGACTGCTAAGCAACCCCATCAGACCAGGGGTGCACATTCACCCATGGCCTTGGTGACATCTCATAGACCACGGGGAGGTGGAGTAATGCAGAGGTTAATTCTGATCATCCAGTATTTATGGGGCTTCACTTCAGAACAAGGGTTGGCATTAACACTCTAAAGGAGACGTCCCTCCTGTATATCAATAAAACATATCACGAAGAACAGGAAGAGTCTACCTTTATTCACACTGTCCCCAACTAGACTTTCATCTAAAAATATATATTAAAATGGCAGGTTTTCTAAAATTCTTCTAGAATGATTAACAACCAATCACCGAACACCACAAATCACCATGGTGACATCAAACTGCCAATTGCAATTCAGCAAGGGGCAGCAAGTATTCGCTCAGAGTTTGTACAAACAAGCTGTATGAACTGAAAGAATCAGATATTTTCTCACATGTTGGCCTAGTCTGTGAGGTGTGCGGAAATGTCAGGAAAATCGATAGATAAGGACCACATCAGACCGAGCTTGTCTGGCCTAGCAACATAGCATCCCCGTGGTGATGTCAATTACCTCTGCTTTACAACAAAAACACCAGGAAGAGCAAAACAGTCTCTGCAATGCTGTAAAACTTTTAATGCAGTCTCCTGGTTGCATTGAGGCATTTGTAGGAAACTTTTTTTTTCCTTTTTCTAAACCAGACAGGCACAGTGAATGTGAGAATGTTGGTCGCGCTTTTTTTTTTTTTTTTGCAGCTGTTTTCTATTCACCTCATGGATGCCACATTAGTCTGGGAGAGGTATAATGTAACAAGCAGTAAGGTGCGCATAATTGCATATTAGCAGCAGCACACTTGGCTGCACGGGAGGTGACTGCGCTAACGAACAGAGAGGCGTTATTAATCACCAATTAATAAAAGCAGGCAGATATCACACTCGGTATATGGCACGCATGGTTGCCTTTGTTTCCACTGGCTGGTCCAAACCTGTTCTATTATTTATTTCATTAGATTGATTCTGTTCCTGTGCCGTGTTGTCTATTGAGTTCTGACTGATGTATCCCCCCCCCCCAAAGAGTCAAATGAGGAATGTTTGGCCATGTTTGTTAGCAGATTACATGTGTATGAATGAGTCGCAGAAATGAAGGGAACGACATCAGATGTAACAAATCAAATGGGATTGTGGGAAAAGAAAGAAAGAATTAATATGCCAAATACTGTTGAAGGCACCAGGAGGACTGGAGTAGAGTGTTTGTTGACCAGGGCAGCGACAGTGATGGAAACCATAAAAATCAACAGATAAGTTGCTCCAGGGATCCGAGACAAAAGGATACATGTCAAGGATTATATGCAGCCCTTAGCAGGAGACAAAACAAGGCTTTCAGCTTCAAATATGCCTTGTGTTTGTCTCCCACTAATGCAGTATGTTTCACCAGGATGGAGCTTGGTTAATAAGAAAATGGGAGTGTGTGAGACAGACAAAAAAGGGACAGGCAGCGAGGGGGAATGAGAAGGAAAGAACAGAGAGGAGGAGGAACGAGAGGAGAGCTAAAGGCCTCTCACTCGCTCTCCTCTCCAGCTCTGTAACGGCCCTCAGTGCCTGCTTCACACAGAGCGGCCAGCTGTACAGCAAATGTGCCTTTCCCTCTCCGCCCCCGAACCATTCCACCCCTCCAGTGCCCCCCTCTGCCTGGGCTGACCAGGCCACCGGCTCCTCTCTGTGAGAGAAGGTTCCTCCCTGACTTGGCTTCAAGCTCTCTGCTGTCACCAACCCAAAAAAACTGTAGAGGTGACCCCAGAAACACTGTTCTGGGATGTGGTTTGTTTACAACTGTCCTTCTGAGCACTGCCACCTTGGCAGGAGAATACACAGGAGTGAGAAGAGAATTGGATTGAGAGGCGATATAATGGAAAAGCAAAACCCCCTTTTCACCTTTGAGACCCTTTAAGACAGAGCATATGATTCAAAACATGGCTCTGAAAATCCACACAGGGACATCTGAAACAGTACGATAAATGGGCCAAACGTACCCCCCGTGAGGCTCCAAATGTCATAGTTTACAGTAGGGTCAAAGTGAAGCCATGGGGTGGCATGATGGCGTGCTGATAAAACCAAACAGGCTTTGTGTCAATGAAAGACCTTCAAAAGTCCTCATAAAAAATAAAAAAAAAACACAGACAGAAAAGACAACTTTGAGAAATGATTAAATATTTTCCCTCATGCAATTTCTATAAATCATGCTGTCAAGTTGACAGACAGATTTGGTTTCTAATCTCAAATAAAAATGTGAATAAGGGATTTGACAGTGACTGCAGCAGCTGAAAGCTGTATAAATCTGTGTGTCTCTGGAGAAAAATCGGACACCCTCAATTCTGTTGGTGTGCCATGCCAAAAAAACTCTAAACTAAAGAGTGGCCAGCTGTCTTCTGGCCTGCTATTAAATTGCTCCTTGGATGGTGGCGATATCATTTTTTTCTCCATAGGAGTATCACACCAGGTCCCCAAACAGAGCGACCAGCTGTACGGCAAATGTGTACTGATCCATCTGGGCCCTAGCAGGCTGCGACCTCCATCTTAAGACACGTGGGGCTGCTCGCAGGCTTGGATGGGGGCTGGTCCGTAGCACACCCCTCTGCACCCACAGCCACCTCCTTCCCTTTCATTTACTTCTGTCATCATAGTAAATGTTGAGTATCTGGCCACAACAGCTACGCTTTATGTCTGAACCAGGACCGTCATCATCGGAGTGCATGAAAATGTGCTGGCAGTGGTACAGAAGAGGCAGCCATGAGCACTCCAGCCCGATGGAAGGAGGTGAAGGTGGAGTGCACTTGGTTTATGGAGACTATTGTATTACAAAGGCAGCTAATATGGAGTTGTCTGGTTGAGACAGGCTCAGGTTTTGTTGTTCCATACACTTAGCGCTACGGTTATGTCACACCACATCACTATATATAGAGTTATCAGTGTGAACTGACACCATGGAGCGGGGCATGGATGAAAACAACACCCCTATGAATCCAGCGTCTGCTCCATTACCTACGCTAATAACGCTGACAGCTGAGCGGAGATGACCCCAGCCCCCTGTTTCCCCTCTCCTGTGCAGATGGCCATTAAAGAGAGAAAGTGTCCCTTTTTTTTCAGTTGAAAAGGTATTTAGAGCTTTTCCAAATGAGTATTTTTTTCTGCGTTTTTGGCTCAATTTAGCTTTGCAGTGATTACAGGCTGGATTGGCTATAACCCCATTCTACATTCAGACGCTATGTAAAGCCATGCACGACAATTACCCGTGCTTTTCAATTCACCTCTTCACACATTTTCTTTTTACTTTCCTCTTTGTCTTCTTTTACAAAATGCTATCAAACCTCGACAAAACTGTCGCCACGATTTCTTCTTTCTCCATATTTTGCAGATCACAAAACAAATGCATCTAACAGAAACCCTTTTGAGGAGTCTGATGAAACCCGTGATCATGTGGAATACAAAGCAACAGCATATCAGAGAAGTAAGACATCAGACAATAACCTAATCACCTATCCTCCTGTTATCTTAAGCTGTCTGAATTCCACTATTATGGTGGAGCTGTGTGCTTGTGCGGCTGAAAGACATAAAGTAACCAGTAGGGGGGTTTGTTTTCTACCCTCCCAGTGTGCTCCGTGCCTGTCTTTGCTAGAGAAAGGACTAATGCTGGCATGGTACTGTATTAGGCACCCCCAGTAGACTAGTGGGTGAGCAGATTGCAAAGATGAATACAAAATACACACCTACACACTCTCAGCTCGTCTCTCTCCTTTGCAAATACACCGCAGCATCAAAATCACAAATCACATGCTTCTGATTGTTTATGCACAAACAGTGGGTCCCTGATAGAATTGCCTACTGGTCCTGATAGAATTGCCCACCGTGTTTAAATTCACCTGCGCCTAGAAGCGTGTCCCAAACAGAGAGGCGGTTTGGTTCCAGATCAATGAGTCTCTCTCCCACTGAAGACAACAGATAATGCAGTGTAATGAAAGAGCCGCCAAACGAGCTGAATAAATGAATGAATAAAGGAACGTGAGACCGGAATTCAGACGCCTACTTACTGCAGGCAAGAAAACTGTTTTCCAATTGTCTGTTCTCTACAAATTATTCCTGCTGCATACAAATGACAACCAAAAGAAAGCAAAGACATTTTGAAAATGTGGACGTTAGTATTACTCCAGCACTCTTTTGTTTAAGAAGCTTTGGACATTTGCAACATTATTTTGATGCAAAATGTAATCAAATATAAGAATTCCATTTTTTCAGTTGATTTGACGTCATGGAAGAAATATTAAAATCTCTGAATGAACTAATAAAGATGCATGAAAGCAACAAAATAAAAAAAAATGTACTGTAGCAATGTGGAGATTCTTCAAAAACATAATTTGGAATTTTAAGAGTTTGATTAAAATCTGTATCTATATTTAAATATTTCAGTAATCTCCACATACATGCACACATACTATATTTGACCATTCACATGCATGGGGAAATGAAGATGATGGGTGTATAAATGCACAACACTTGGGATGCAGTTGATGGTCAAAATATTAAAATAATTCCACCTATTTGGTGATGTGATCCAGATACTTGTGAGCCTGAATGAGACAGGGTCAAATATTATATTATATCACATCAATGCTCAGTGTGTGATCAATCTTCATGAAATATGAAAACACTGTTTTTTTTTGTTGTTGTTGCCAAGGTTAAAAAATATTTGTTGTGCAATTGGGTGAATTTTGCTTAGTGATTTCTACATTGTACTGATGAAGGGTCACACAAAACCATTGCATCTGACACTGAAATCACACATCAGGTAGAGTAAGTGTATGTTATATTATAGACATAATTAGAAAATGTAGAAAAACACATTTATATTGTTTACTTGACTTGTGTCATTGAGGGACTTCAACAAAGACCATTGAGAATCAAAGAATAGTTATATCCTACCCAGCATGTGGTTGGCCACGTGAACCTGGATGTCCCATTCACTGTAGAAGACCATTTGACATTTGATGCACTGGTATGTCTTCTTCTGTAAATAACAGCAAGAGGAAGGGGCTTATTGTATATCCCATATGGGACATAGTCACAAAATGTAATACAACACATGTTTCAATTATTTAACTCAGTTAATTCAGCATATTAATCATACCTCTTCAGTTTGTGAAGGACTAGATCTGGGCATGGGGGACATCTGGGGTGTCTTGAGCTGCCCACTGTTACTGTCTCCAGCCTGGTCCCGATGAACAGTCTGGACGTGGTTGTGCAGCTCTGCTTCAGACTCAAACTTCACATTGCAGCTGGAGCATCTTGTCTTTGCAGCAGATGAAGAGGATGTAGAAGAGGATGAAGAGGATGAAGAGACTGCTTTGCCCTTCCCCTCTCCTGGACTGAGGCTCTCTCCCTGGATCCATTGGGCTGTTGTTGTTGCTGGAGTGGTGGCTCCTCCGTGCTGCTGCTGTTGTCTCCCACCATTTACTGTTGGGCTGGAGCTCTTGGAGCCAGCTGCTGTCACACAGGACGCGCAGAGTCCATATGGCAATCCATTGATGTCCAGTTTCACCAGGTCCTGTTTGGACCGAAAATCTTTCAGGCAAGAGGCGCACTTGAAAAGTTTTTGGATATGGTGTTGCTGTTGGTTCTGAGAGATGGTATTGCTGCGCCCCATTGGTTGGTTGGAACACATTGTGCCTGTCTTTTGCATGTGGAAGGTACCATGGATCTTGAGCTCCAATGTGGAGGTGACCGTTTGCATGCAGACAACACACCGAAAACCTGTCAGGGAATTCCTCAGGTCAGGGTGCATCTGGCAATGCTCCAGAAAGTCTTCCTCACTCTGCAGGGGCATTTTACAAATGCGGCAGCTGCCTGTATCCAGACTTTTGCTATGGGTGACCTTGTGCTCAGTCAGGGTGAGCAAGGAAGGGAAGCGTTCCCCACAGATGGGACACATGTAGTGTTTGACAGGCCCAAGGTGGGTCTGCATATGTTCCCTCAGCCCAGCCTCAGAGAAGAAGGTGCGGGAGCAGACATTGCACTTGTGGTTTCCTTTGATCATTTCCGCTTTCCTTTTCATCATGGCACTCTCGCCGGGGCGTATATTGTGATCCCTCAACTGGTGGTTAGTGAGGAGCGACTCCATGGTGTAAGAGGCCCCACAGATGTCACACCCATACATGGGCTCTGCAGTGTCTACCTCTTCCTCACTTCCATCATGACTATTCTGGGACTCCACCACAGATCCGCCTGCTGCCCCTGTACCATGGCTGTTGGTAAGGAGACCTTGTAGCTCTACATCTTCCTTAGGCTGGCCATCCCCTCCACTTACAGTAGAACCATTAGCACCACAGTTCTGCGACTTTCCCTCAAACACACAGTGTTTCTCCCGCAAATGCTTCTCCAGAAGGACAATTGCATGGAAGGCCTTACTGCAGAAGCGACAATTATACTTCTTGCTGTGGGTGGTGATATGACACTGCAGCTCCACCTCTGTGCCAAAAGACTCCCCACAAAAGATGCAACGATGGGCACGGCCCTGGTTTTCCAGATGGCTATGTTTGACATGTAGCTGCAGGTCTGTCTCATGTCTGAAGTCCCAGTTGCACGAGGTGCAGCGGTATACCTTCTTTTCATTACTGTGCTTCACAGCCAGGTGGAGTTGGGTTGACACTTTTGAGTCAAACACCTCCTGGCAAAGTGTGCAGCGAAAGAACACAAAGGTATGCATGTCAAGTAGGTGCTTCTGTAGGTCATCTACTGAAGTGAACTGCTTGTCACAACTCTCACAGATGTAATAGGTGGAGGTAATCGTGAAGTGAATTGTCACATGTTTCAGCAAGGACTCTTGATTTGGGAACTCTTTGTTACATTGTGGGCAGGTGAGTTGTGGTTGCAGGCCATCAAGATGAGTTTTTAGGTGGGTCTGGAACAGATCTAAGCTGGTATATTTGGCTCCACACTGGTTACATATGAACTCACTGGCAGTACGTGAGGCTGAGCTACCTTGCTTGAGCATGGCAGTTTGTTCCACAGATATTGGAGAAGAGGGGCTGAGAGTGCGCAATGATTTCTTTCCATTGTTGATGTAGTTCAGTGCTAGTGGAATGTTCTTGTGATTCTCCTTAATGTGCTTGTTGAGCTTCAGAACACTGTTGAATATGGGGGAGTTGGTACAGTATGAACAGGAGTATACCTCTACAATAGGCTCCTTAGGAGTTACAGCCAGAGGGGAGTCAAAGCGCAGACTTCCCCCATCACAGTGAGTCTGGCGAACGTGCTCCTCCAAGGTAGCTTCTGTTAAGAACCCCATGAAGCATTGAGGACAGAAGAAAGCATTGCTCTCTTTGGCCACTGGACTGGGAAAGCCATGGGAACAGCGGATGTGTTCCTGCAGGGCATTGAGATCACTCAGCACCTCAGGACAGAAGTTGCATTGAAGGAGGGCATCAGGTAAGCTGGCTAGCAGGGCAGCATGGCCCTCTGCATTATGGACCTGCTTAAGGTGTTCATTTAGATTTAATAATGAGGGCAGAACTTCTAAACAGAACTGGCAAGTGTGAGCCTGCTCTGGCTTGTCCAGATGCATGGTTCGCAGGTGGATTTGAAGCACAGCTAAACTGGAAAATACTTGCTTGTTGCAGTAAATGCAACTATAGGAAACTTTAGGCTGTTTGGAGGAACGTCCGCCCATGTCTGATGTGTTCTGGGCAGCCCTCTTTCTCCTTCCCCTTGTCTTGGGCACAGGTGGTGCTGTTTCAACCATTGTGGAGCTGTCAACAGAGAGGTTTGAGTCAGGAGTAGTGCTAGAAACAGAGGTGTAACCCACAGTCAGCAAGGAAGGGCTGTTACTATGGTTACTAGATTCGGGCAGCTGGTGGATGTCCATGTGAGCATAAAGGTCTTCAACAGACAGAAAGTGCTCAGAGCAGATAGCACAGGTGTGGCCCTTCCGGTCACGGCTGTGGGCCTGGTCAATGTGGGTCAGCAGGGTTCCCTCATCACTGAAGGGCTCATGGCAGTAGATGCACTGCAGGGTGGCACCCAGGCCTCCATCCTCTGATGGAGAGCACTCAGGGTGGCACTCAGCAATGTGCCTCTGGAGTTCCTCTGGGACATCAAAGCCCTCCTCACAACGGCTGCATTTGCGTGTTTCTTTCAGCTTCCATTCCTCAGCTCTACAGAGGCTTGAGCTGCTGCCATCTTTGCCTCGTTCGTGTACTTGCATGTGGCCGTGGAGCGAGCTGGAGGAAAGGAAGCCTCTGCGGCACACAGGGCACTTGTGGGGTTTGTTGGAGGCGTGAGTTTTCATGTGGATTTTGAGGTGATCGCTGCGGGAGAAGGCGGAGTCACATTCTCCACAGTGGTACTTCTTGTCACCGGTGTGCAGCTTGACGTGTCGATCACGGCTACGTTTGTGCTTAAACAGACGACTGCAAAAGGTACAGCTGAATGGGAGTTTGTCACCGTGGCTCTGTTCGTGGCGCTTTAGGAAGCTTAGGCGACTGAAGGACTTGTCGCAGAACTGGCATGGGTATGGTAGGCCGGGGCCCCCTTCCTCCTCACCAAAATCATAGTCCTCACAGTGTCCTGGAGAAGTCTGATCCTTACTGGAGGGAGATGATGCTGGCCAAGAACATGATGGGTCATCCTCAATATCAGCGCCGTCTGGAGAAGAAGACAGAAATAGGCAGGAGAGAAAAAGAGAAGAAATATGAAAGGCAAGGCAGAGGGGAATAGATGAGGAGAGAAAAAGAGCGTAAGAGAGGTGTATTAGCTCATTTGTCTCACTTTTTTGGATACAATAGGCGGGAAACCACTGTGTTATTTGTCATAGTAATTATAAGGTGGTGGGGTATGAATTTAAAATTCTTTGCAATATATATCATTCCAACAATAACTCTCCTTAGGTGTTATCTTGAAAGTTACATTTAAATACATAATTTAAAGTATAATTAGGTGAGATAATAGGTGGAAATACTTTTGCTACAATTAACCTTGTATGTGGCCGCGTAATGGCTTAGCCCACTGTGACTCAAAACACAATCGCTGACATTTAAAGCCAATACAAGACAATGGGTGTACTTTAGGATTTAAGACTGGCATGAGGTAAATTAGAACATTTCTATGATTCCTGAACAATTACAAGACTAAAAAAAAAAAACACAAAAAAAACCCAAGAGCCCTTGAAATGACTTCAAGACAAGAACGGAAAAAAAGTTGCAGGGAAAAGCAGTTCTGCAGGGTGAAAGAGAAGACTAAATGTGAAATGTAGACCTCCATCATACATAGCCTTTAGGAACCCTCCACTGCAGAATAAATGATTTTCATGAAACATGAGCCTTACAGAACATCAGTCCATAGATATCAGATTATGGAATAGACATTATTATCATATTTATCAGTGCGGTCAACTGTGGGCCAACAGATACCAGTTAGATGAATGTATCATAAGTTGATGTAAGAAGGTGACAGAAGACAATCGAGTTGCTAACCAACTCATACAAGGACAGCAGGTGCAGCAGCCAACTAGCAATGTAATTTTACAATAACTGTAATGAGTTCCTATACAAATCCCTTATTTTCTGACATTCCATTACACTGTTGCACTGCACAGTGCATATCTATGAAAAACACAGACCACCACTAGTTCCACCAGTTCAAAAGGTTACAGACCATTTCTTCCTGCTGCCGAATTCTAAGTGCTGTGAACTTCCTTACTCAAATAAAACACTGTAATCCCAGCCCCTTCAGAAAAAAATACTATGTCAAAAGGCCAAAACTTGGAATTGGAAAAACAAGAGGAAACTGCAAAGATTTATGAGTGAGACAAAGGAAAAGCATGACGCCTTTACAGGATCCAACCTCTGTACTCTCCTTCAGCTGACAAATCTAAGTCTCTCTCTTCCCCTCTCTGTTGTTTTTGCTGGGAGATCTGCCCTTTGTCAGGATATCATGTCCTCTCTGAGCACTTACCCCCATCAGCGCCTATCTTCAGGAAACAGATGGGGTCGGAGGCCATTCCCTTGCCCCTCCAAACTGCTGAAAGCGGCACATTGAGAACCCACCTCCACACCGTGGCCCTCCCGAAAACCTCCTACCCCTGGCAAGGCGCCCACTCCACACACACACACACACACACACACACACACACACACACACACACACACACACACACACACACACACACACACACACACACACACACACACACATCTCACTCGAGGAGCAACCTTGCCTGATTTACTTGCTTTATCTTTTGTACATGTCTCAATGTTTTCTCTCTCTCTCTCTGGTTTGAGGGAGGATGGGTGACTCAGTGCTATGCCCTCCTCCACAGAGGGGGCGGATCTGCCCTCTCTCTCGCTGCCTCGCAGGGTACAGGAGAAGAAGACAAGTGCAAGAAGAATGACCCCAGCCGATGCCTTACAGTCAAACATATTGGCTTTTAGACAGTAGTATTAAACAAACAAATAAATGGGCCTGTATACAAGGTTAAATGAAATTCCAGTCTTAAATGAAGATGCCTTTGCCTTGAGACATGACCGGGCTGTCAGGACAACCCCGGTCCATTTTTTTCCTGTTTGCTTACTTGATGTATATTATTTATTTAGAGCTTTTACTCCAATAACACATATACATAAACTCATATCTGTGGGGGACATGTGGGAGTTGCGAGAGGCCCGAGTTGAACCAACAGAGTGAGTATGTTTCAATGGGCAGTTTTAGGTTTTATGAAGCAGTATTTCAGCTGCTGACTCACAATATATATAAATAATATTATGATGTAATAATGTAATTAATTTCTCTCGGGGTTGGACCTTCACCAAATCAGACTTTAACCTGTTGAGAACATGTTTCTGCTGCTATACCAAGAGAAAAACAGACAAAAAAAAACAGGGTTGTAAGTTTCTAGTCTTACTATGATGGCAATCAAAGTAGGGGAAACTACAAGAAAAAGAAACCACATCTGTTTTAAGGCACTATGACTGAAATTGTACATCTCCCTCTCTCTCTCTCTCTCTCTCTCTTTCCTTTTTCTCCAGAACACAAAGGAGGGCATTTTTTGCACACCCACTCACAGTAACAAACATATATATTTGCACACATACATGTGCACATAGAAAACACAGAAACAAGTGCAATGGCCAAAACAAGTGTGTGAACAACTGTGGATGAAAGAGCAATCTTCCTCAGGAGACCTCAAGAGGAAAGAAAGAGAGAGACTTGTTTTTTTTCCTTCTTCACCCAGACAAGAAATGCCCAGGCCTCAGCAGCAGCCTGAGTAAATAAAAGAACGGGCCTTACTTCCCTGTCTCTCGGGCTGGGGGCCTGTGCACGCCAGCACTCTCTGTGCTGCTGCCAAAGGGGATGCTGGGGCCTGAAAAACTACACCCTGCAGCTGAAGGGCTGTCTTTGTTGGTCTGCCAAGGCCTTCCTGAGCATCCTCCAGCCAACAGCCTGTCACATCCTAGGAGGAAGACCTCCATCTTAAAGCTTGTCCCTCTCAGGGAGTTGTGTCCCTACCCCCCTCCCCATTTCTCTTTTAAATGTCTCCTATATGGAACAAAAACAACATCACTTGGAGTATTCCTATAGGAGATGGCATACTATGTACCATAGTTCTACTTGCTATAACTTTAGCCCTCAGTTACACGACATTCCAGGTTTTGTTTTTGTTTTGTTTTTTAAACATAGCAAAAGATGGTTAAGTTCAATAATTCAATGTCTAAAAAGTTGCTTAAGATGCCTGGATAAGTTTTATGGCAACTGAACTATTCTGTCTATAATTGCAAATGTAATCACCAAATTTCCTCTCTTTCTACACAGGTCACAGTTTGCTGAAGCCAGTCTGAAGTACCCTTTGTGCACCACTTCCTCTATGTCCATTTATAGCAACCTTTCCCAGAGTAAATACTCCTGTTCAAATAAGACCCTTAACCCTGGGAATAGGTACGTTTGCCATTTTTGTCCACAGTGTCATAACTGCCAAACGCCCACAGAATGTTTTGAATTATACTATTAATGAATTCATACCTCTGGAAACTATATTAGACCAGGAAGTCATCAATATTCCTGATGATATCATCACAAACATGGTGAAAAAATATACAATGGTTTCCATCTTTTAAATGCTGATAATTCAAATCATTTGAAAAAATATCACCAATGGATTCTTGCCGGATCAGAAAGGGAATTTTTGGATTGCTAATATTATTCATGTATTAGTGACTGGTGCACTTGACACAGGTGCTTCATATAAAATAATGCTTTTGAGACTGAAAATTCCTTTTCATTGCCTGCAAATAAAACTTTCTGAAATCTTTCAGATATCATGGTTCACAAGCCTTGTGATGCAAGACGCCAGAGATCCCTGTTACTGAAGTTTGGATATTTCAGAACGTCGGGAAGTTGCTTGGATGGATGGTGACGAAAATGGCTGCCAACAAACCCCCGTCCCATACTGGAACCCATTCTCCCTGGAAATGACTTTAACATGGAGAGAACTCAACAAACTAAGGAGGATTGTGGTGCTGCAGATTATATCCCAGCCTGGGATATAATCTGCAGACTAAACAAAGCACCTTTGTTTACAGGTCCTTGTCGTAATCACACCATTAGTATTTCAGTTTGTTTTTCAAGCAAAACATGAATAATGAAAAAAATGATCATTTTGTTTAGTAAATCGTTTCACTCAATGTTTAATATGTTTTGCCAGAAACAGACTTTGAAGGGTTTTTTCTTTGGTGATAATGGCCGGCCCGTGTTTCAGGTAGGACAACATTAACCGGTACACAACTTCTGCACTGAAGAGTTTGGATTAGTTGTGCAATGCAGGTTTTTTTTTTTCTCCCTCCCAACTCTCTAATTGTTTCAGCCCAAAAGCAACAAAGCCTGTGAGAACGTCCCTGTCTCCTGCTTGGAGACTAACCAGTGAATCTAGGGAATGACTCACTGCTGTTGGACCTTCATGACTGAGGTCCTGGAAGCAGTTCAAGATGCCTTATCACTGCCTGACAGCAGTGGGGTAAAGCGCTTTTTAGGGCGCCAAACTCTTATCCAGGTCCAGGACCTTATCTTATCAGAAAAGTGCCTTTGCTATCACTCATCTGCCACTTCTATAGCAACTACTTTGTTCAAAAGCCATTGTGGAGAAGCAAAGGATGACCAGGCTTTCAGCAGCCAAACCTTATCTTCCTCTGTGTTTACAAGAGATCTGTACATGACGCTTGTCATAAGAGATATGTTTGTGTGAGTGTATTTGTGGCACATCGGGGGATTGGGGATTCATTGAATAAACAAAAAGCTGACAACGTGTCTGATGTAACACCGTGACCCTGCTTCATATTCAGAGAAGGGATCTTTTTTTACAAATACTGGGAAAAGTAGTGAGACTTTTCCCATGAGGCAATGCACGTGTCATCTCAACGCTTTACCTGTTCTGATGCCCAAATAGCAATGTGTGTCTGAACAACACGCTCTCATGTACAGCCGTGTTTGTGACACAATCACTTACCATCTAATAGTGGAGAGAAGAATATCTGCATCAGCTCAGAGATGAGACAGAGAGAGAGAGAGAGAGAGAGAGAGAGAAGGTGTGTGCATGTGTGTGTGGGGTCTTTGTCTTTTTTTTGTAATTCAAATCCCTCACTTGCTATTGGAGGAAGCTTTAATCGCTGCTGCATCCCTGTTTTAAGACATCAAATTAAGTTATAATGCTGTCAGCTGAAGTGTCAGCTGATTAACATACACAGCCAGTGGTATTTAAAGGACTTTTTATTGCAAGCTATAGCAGCGTTTATATTTGAGTGTGTGTGTGTATGTGTGTGTGTGTGTTTGTGTGTGTGTGTGTGTGTGTGTGTGTGTGTGTGTGTGTGTTGTGTGAATACTCAGCCTCTCCCTCATTTTTTTCTAAGCAAACACAATATGTTTTTTACACATCACTGAGAAATGTCAGGTCCCTCTCCCCCTTGCTACAGATCAATCAAATCCACTATGCTACAGGATGAGGGGTGTGTGTGTGTGTGTGAGCGAGAGAGAGAGAGCGAGAGAGAGAGAGACAACTGAAGGAGCAAAGACGCTACTGGACAAGTTAAGAAATCAGATGAAATAAGAATTCACTTCCTGGGGTTTCATCAGCACCTCAGCAGCCAGTTACTGTAGCCTAACATCATGTACACACACACACACACACACACACACACACACACACACACACACATACTTGGAGGGAAAAAAAAACACACACACACCCCAAGTCAATGGGGATTTTATCACACAGGGCCTGACACAAAGAGCTGGAACATCAAGCGCTGTCCTGACTCTGTGGTCTGGGCGTCCATTACTCTAGCCCTCATGGCTCTGTCTCTCAACCATGGGGAAGCGGCAAACTGTCAACTACTTTGTCCACATTACCCACGTCCCCCAGCTCCGACAGGAGCACTTGGTCACTGTCCCAGAAATCACAGTGCCCCAGTGGCATCCCAGGAAAGTTAGACAAATGAAAGGCCAGAGGAGGAAAAGTAGGACGGCCAGTCATCCTTCACTAGGCTTTTGCTTTCTATGATACTGAGACACAATAAGCAGAAGGAATCCAGTAGGAATGTGCTCCTGCTTCTGTGACTGGAATCTATAATAATAATAATAATAATAATAATAATAATAATAATAATGAGCATCACGTTACAAACCCAGAGATGCTGCTGAGTGACGTGCACTGAGGTCACTGAGGTCAGCAACACTTTATACATCATGGCAGATAAACAGGCACTACAGGAAGATGATTTTTTTCTTATCTTTTAAAGAACACATCCGTGCAATAGAAAGGCAGATATTTTTGAATTTGGTGCTAAATGACCTCAGAAGAAAGGCTGTGTTACTCCCTTTCGACCCAAAAAAAGGTGAAAAACCTTGAACAATCTGGATGCACTGGGCATGGTACCCTGCAGGGTCACTCCCAGGCTGTTCCTAACTAAAGGACACAACAGTTCCAATGATTTGGATCATAAAGACAAGGACAATCCTGGAACCACTTTGTATACTGTAGGTACTCCATTGTAAATGAAAAAGACAGGTGCGTAGTTTGAATATCATCATCAAGCTGCCGTTAGCTGGCGGATGATGCAAAAATATGAACAAAAGAACAGGAAGTTCCTGTCACGATCCCTGTCCAGTGCTTCCTGTTTTATTTTGTAGTCATGTCCTGTCTTCCTGACCTCCCTCCTGTGATTACCTTATGTGTCTCACCTGGTTGAATGCACCACCTGTGCCCCGTTTACCTCCTTGTATTTAACCTCGGTGTTTTCCCCTGTTCAGTGTTGGGTCATTGTTAGTTCTTGCTGTCTTGTGTTGCTGTTATGGTTACGGTCTGGTCTCAAGTTCTCGGTCCCTGGTCTCTGATCTCAAGTCAAGTCAAGTCAAGTCAAGTCAAGTCAAGTCTCCAGCCACCTGTCAAGTCTCCAAGTTTTCCCGTCTCAAGTTTCCCCATCTCAATAAACCTCTTTTGTGCACCCTCCAAATGTCTGCATTTGGGTCTCCCTCATCCACCACCACGAACCCTGACAGTTCCGGGTACAAGGCTGGAAAGTTTCCCTTCAGAGATGATATGAGTCACATATTTCACAGGTTAAAAAATGTCGCTGACCATTGGTTGACAGCAGACATTATATTTCTGCATTTATTTCTACACTGCAGGAAGGTTGGATCCAGTTTCCATGCAAATGAATAGTAGCCAGGGCAATGTTGGTGTTAAAAACTAATTCAATTATCAAGTCTGTTTTATTTTACAGCTCAATTTTTTTGTCAAACAAAAAAATAGGTATTATTGAGAGGGCAACAATATAAAGGGATGTAATTACACCATTGTTCAATAAATATGTAATTGGAAAATGCAGTAGAGAGCAATGATGTCTATGATGCTCTGATCTTTTATTTGATTTTAAGAGTCAATAAATAACTGAAACACACTGGCAGCTTAATGCCAATAATAATAATAATAATAATACAATAATAGAGTTTCTCTTATTATTTATAAAGTGTATAGAGTGTAATTGCAAACAGGCAGTAATCTTTGCAAGCTTTGGGCAGAATGAGGTGGAGAACGTGGTGGTCGTGTCACCTGCCTGAGAGCTGAACGTCTGGTGGTAGAGACAAGTAGGACAGCGGACCACTTCAGGTAGACTGAGCCACAAACAGGAAGGAGGCTGTTCCCCAGGTCTTGGCTTGACCAGTAGCCACAGTGAGCCTCCCAGAGGGAGCGAGGAGGATGACAATCTGTCCCCCAGCATGCCCCTTCACCGCCTGCCTCACTGCACTGGCTCTAAGGGAGTACCGGGCAAAGCAGGATTGGGCTGGGCTTCAATACTCATGGGAGCTTCTGCATGTGTGTTTTTTTTATGTGTGTGTGTGTGTGTGTGTGTGTGTGTGTGTGTGTGTGTGTGTGTGCAGTTTCCTAAACACTGCGGCAGATCAGGCGCAAGATCCAGTGGACAGTCGGCTATCCAGTCAGCCTCCGTGAGAGATGCTGCAGCGCCGGGCTTCACTTTACTTGGATGCTCTTTTCCTCCCTCTCTCCGTTACGCATGGAAATTTGATTAATGTGGTCATTTCGTGTTTGGAAGAATTTTTTTTTTTTTGTGCACACAGACATATGAAATACAGTTGCTTCATTAAAATAAGGTTTGCTCTGCAGGTTTCAAGCGGTGTTATCCGTTACCTAAAACCTAAGCACAGCACTCACTGAATTCTGAAAATAGGCTCTTTTAATCAAACCACCTCATCACGACCAATAAAACTCGGGCAGGAATTCAACTAGAACTTGAAATTTCTCTTGAGTTAGTTTGCCACATAAAAGTATTTCACAAAAGAAAAAAACAACCTTTTTAACTGCAGCAGAGTAACAAAAAATTAAAAAAACAAACAAACAAACAAAACAAAACAAAACCACACACACAAAAAACCCATACACGGATTAAAAACCTCTGGACTCACCAGAAATGCCTGACCCTGCTTCTTGACCTATGACCTTTGGTTCCCCTGATTAATACACTGTGGCTCTATTTGATATCTCCTCAACGCCATCCAAGCTTGTCAGTGGTAAAACAACTGGAGACAGCCCAGGAGGGAGACGAAAACATGCATCTTGCAGAGGAGAGCAGGAGGGGAAGGAAAAACAAGCATCAAGTCAAGCACAGCGATGTATTTTCATGCATCCCTGTCTTAAATGTCAAGATTTCTTAACCCTCAGTGACTGCAGCACTGACACCTCTCCAAGGTTCAACAGAAACCGCATTCATTAATAATTAGCTTAGCTGTGAGGACAGGGAGTGAGTCAGGGAATGGGAGGGTGGGTGGGAGTTGAGCGAGACAGCTAAAATTTAAACTTCTGTCCTTTTCTGGGAGAATCGAATTTCACGACAAGTTTTTTTTTTTCCCTCATTCTTCTCCATTCCTTGTTTTCCTGGTGCGTTGGCCAGAATCCCTTAGGCGGCCAATGAACGAGCAAATTCAGACGTCGCATCAGCCTTACCACTCCCTCCTCTCCTTAATCATGGCTCTAATACCCTCCAGATGAATAAACATCTTCATCCCCTCTCTGTTAAAGCCAGAAGGCTCCTCGGCTCTCGAATCCAAGGAAGAAAGATGGAAAGAAACGGAGAATTGAAGAGGGAGAACAGGCAAGGCATGACAGATGGACGGGTGGATCAATGTCGAAATGAACCAACAGTAAAGTAACAAAGCCATGGCAAGATTTTCTGGTTCTTCCAATAATTCGTCTGATCTGTTTCCCCCTTGACACAATTATCACAGTCCTCCTGACTATTTCTCTTCTTCTTAGACGCATTTCTAAAGGGCCGGCATGTGTTTTCTTTCATGATTTGTAAAGTAGAGGTTTTTGCCGAGTTGTTGTGCAACCTTGTCGCCTCAGACTGTGTCCACAGACTGCACAGGAAGGGGGAAGGGGGCGGAGAGGCAGGAGGTGGGTGGGTGTGGGGGTGAGGCGGTGGGGGTTGCTCCCCAGAGAATGGGCCAGGCCCCGGACCAGCACTTCCCTGGCCGAGTAACTGTGCCAGAATACTCATGACATGTGTGTACAGTATGTGAGCACAAATGGCAGACAGATTTAGGGGTTTGCTTTGTTTCCCCTTCTATTGTTTTCCGCTGGTATCCAGGCAGCTCATCATCATATCTTAATGCTACTAAGTACTGAAAACACACACATCTATACATACTCACGCACGCACACGGCTGGTGGGACTGAAACAGTTCCGTCTGTGCCCTCACACTCATCTTCATTTGCAGAGCAGGGCTTGAATATGAGGCCTGAATACAACCAGACAAATGACTACAGGGCATTTTACTTATTCATCCATCACTTCACATTGATTTATTCCTTTTTATCTATTTATCAGCTGTGAAAAAAAAAACCAACAACTGTGGATTGTTTTGCCAAAAGTTTGCATGCTGACGTACTTAGTGGAAAACTTTCAGGGTCACTGTAGAAGAGTCCCTAAAAGAGATCAAGGCCCGTCTTACCTTTGAATGCCCTCCTCTCACTCCTCAATGGATTCTTCTCATCTCCCTATTTACATAGGCCCAGCACTCCTTGGCTTAGTAACCATTTACTTAGTTACACACCACCACCTGGGAGGCTATTTATGTCTCTCTCAAGAGAGGAACTCAGTATGACTGCCAACCAACCCCTCTGTATGAATTATCATCCGTCCAACACAGTAAACTTGAGGAAAGATCTCTGATATTCACTATGACTTGACATTTAAAAATGACTTTAGAGACGATATTAAGGGAATAAATCAAGAATCCGATACGCGTTTTATGTTATAATAATAAAAAAAAGAAATGAAACGATTGCCGTAAATCTTTCTTCTGTTGTGCCCATTTTGTTAAGGTATCCGCAAGCAAGCCGACTGCAATAACAAGGAGTTTTTCCATCTCACATCAGTATGTGATGAACCCATTTCAGGAGAGTGAACATAATATTCCCCCAATATCAGTTATCACTGACAGCAGCATCCATATCAGCTAATTACTTTTTATTGGGCTGTTGTAGAAGGGAGGACATCAGCCTTTATCTGTACATGGAAGCAAAACACACTGCCATTACGCCATTACAGTAAAGAGCTAATGTTACTGTACTGCTAATGCAGAGACGCCATACAATGAGATGGTAATAAAACCAGCAACACTACTCAGGTGGCTATCTCCGCTTACTTGAATATATCAAGAGGGTATTACAACTAAGGTGACCTTTAATTAAATTTGGTGCGCAAATAAGTTGATGAATCAGGAGGAGAGTGAGAGAAAGAGACTGTCGGATTGCAGATGACACACAGAATAGGTCAGCGCTGTTTTCTCCCGTCTTTAATTTGCATTTTCTTTGGTGTTCTTGGGTTAGCGAGGTGACTGTCACAGCCGCATTGTCTGACGGAGGAGTTAGAGTTGGGGAATATATAATCCCATGCACTATGCATACAGTGGGGAGGAAATTCGGTCACAGAGGTGATGCACAGCCCCCTGGGTAATTTGTAAAACATGAGCCATGGCACCTGTGCGCCATCCTGAAACTCAGGTCAGGTGACTCAGTCACAGGTGCATTACAAGGAGGCACACCTCCCACCACAGGGCACGACGGCCGACGTAATGTTTTCTAAATACGGAAGTCTCTTGAGTTTGCTCTCTCGCTCGCTCTTTCTTCTCAGGAATGTGTAGAACATGACAATGTAACAGAGATGGAGTGTATTCACCACTTTCCCCCTAATTATTGTCTCGTTTCGTTTCCTGAATGAAGGTCAGACATGTTCTGAAGCCACAGAATTGTTTTCACAATGATGTGTCCTCTTGTGCTGCTAAGGTTGAAGCATGTACCAGTTGTTGCAAATTAGCATGAATAAGCACCCCCAAATCTCCATACAAGGGCATGAGACTGGAGCAAATGAAGACCTGGAACAGATAGATGTCAAGAATATCCAAATTCAAAGCCAATGATGATGAGGTTAAAAATAAAATTGCCATGATAGCGATCGCTACAATATTCATTAATCATACAGAAGGTTCTGCAAGGGGAAAGTCAGAGTGATCCGAGCTGGACCAGAACCCCGGGCCATTATTGGAAAGACAGAAATCTCAGCGAGCCAACAGCTGAGGGTTTGGACCCGCAGACCCGGACCACGTGTCAGCATAATTAACGAGAAAGCACTCACATACCTCTGCTATGGAGCCTACGTGGCCACAGAATATGAACATAATATCATTAATATCCACTCAGAAGTATTCTCCCAACCACTGAAAATAGTTCTTCTATGTCTTCTTCTGGAGTTTACCAATCTCTCTAATCAAGGTCTTGGTGAATTTCCTCAAAATTGAATGACATTTTTGGAGATATCCACCATTATATGGCATAATGTCACAAGAGATGTGATCAAAAGTAATCTATGACATGTTCAGAAACACTAGCTGTACCTTTCCAGAGGTCTATAAAACCTGAAGGATCCAGGATCTACAATTTGATCTAGATACCCCCCCCCCCCCCGTTTATTCTGGAGATCTCCTGCTGTATGGGTGATTATGTTGCTGCCTTGAGAAATCTCCCCTGGTGTTAAATATTGTTAAATATTCTTGCTGGGATTTGCCTACTTGATATATCAATAGTTGTTTCATATATAGCAAGAAATTAATTGAAATTCTTGAGTTTTCTACACCTGTCGAAAGCAAAGAAAACACAAATACTTACATGTCAACACTCTACTGAGTATAAACCCTTGTGCGTGTGCGTGTGTGTGTGTGTGCGTGTGTGTGCGTGTGTGTGTGTAGATTCTGTTCAAATCCCACATGAAAAAACATAGACGATTGTAAGATGTCTGATGAAAACTATTTAAGTGGATGAGATTTCCTGAAAGGAACCATTCAAGGTGTCTTTGCAGGGCAAACCCAGGTTGGTGGACCAGGACTCAGGCCCTGCGCATGCATGACACTTCACCGGAGCGACAGCACATACAAAGCCACGATCAGAGTCATCACGTGTGCTTACCCTGATGTTACACGTCAACATGGCTGCCGTTAGAACAAGGACTCCCCTGAAGGCTCATAATCGTACCACACATATGATACATGCCCGAGCCCACACATGTTGCTTTAATAAGCCTTTTTTTGATTAAGATTCGGGAGACATAACATCCCGCATGCTCTGTCTCTGCTTTGCTGGGCCTCAGATAACCTTTATCCTATAGGGTTTAATTAATGTCAGCCAGCTCTACGCCGCCTTTCAGAAGGAAACGACTCTGCCCTCATGTAGCCCAAATCCCTCTGTTTCACTGGTGGAGCTGGCTGCCTTGTTTATCCCAACTACAGGTACTAGTCCCTATTAAGGCCTGCACTTGTTTCAGGGAGAGGACTGAATTATTTACCAACAGCAGAGGGGGAGGATGAGAACAGAGGGGGGGGGGGGGGGGGGGGCATCTGGAACATGGAAGATGATTGGGTTTTTTTTTTTCAGGATATGAATGAACCTTAATGATCAATGGATATTACAGGTGCTGATTACCTCATTTAAGGGCTAATCATTACAGGAAATAAAACCATATATTTAAGGGTTTTGCAGCCCTGAAACCTTCTGTGTTTAAAAACCCCTTGATGAGAAAATACCTTTTACCCCGTGACTCTACAAGCAGAGTTTTACACATTTGATGATGTGTAAACAGATGACTATGTTTTGTTAAAGAGCTACCAAGGGTGCTTGAGAGCGCCTCTTCACTCAGGGCAAACTGTCTGCATTCTATCTGCATCTCTGCCTCTCTGCACAATACAACAAAACATACAGAAAACAAAAGGGAGCACAGAGGGGGAGAACGAAGAAACAGACCAAACAATAAACTCAACCACAAGTGACAAGAGTTTGACTTTGTATATGTGTGTGTGTGTGTGTGTGTGTGTGTGCGCGCGCATGCTGAAGAGACAGACAGCGCGAGGAGGACGAGGGAGATGAAGACAAAATGCAGAGAGGGAGAGAGACAGAGGGCGGCGGAGAAAACGAAAGACAGAGGGAGAAATCAAATTTGCGAGAACATAACAAAAAGCTGTATCTCCGACAAAAGAGAACACACAAGGGTATTTGTCTAGCTGTCTGCACCAGCAGGATCCTCTGAAAGTTTATTAAACTAGAACCCTTCAAGAGAAGGCAGAGAGTAGTAAACTATACTACTGGGGAGGAAAGGAGAGAGGGAGAGGGAATGGGAGTGCGTGTTGGGGGGGTGGTGAAAAAGAAAAAGAAAAAAAAAGCTAGCTTTTCAGCATCTGTCTCTCAGAAATTCTTTTATTTCAGCCATGCATTAAGTAACCTCCCCACTGAGTTCTGCTCCCCTTCCTGGTGTGGATAAAGCCGTCCCTCGGGGGAGCCGCTGGTAATTTCCAGCTTTGCCAGAAACTCAGGTATTAGAAAAGACCGCTTGGGGACCTGCCACAATATACCTTCACAATTTCATACGCTCTGAAAAAGAGGGAGCCCCTCCCTCCCAGCCTACCCCCACCCTCCCAGTAAATCCCCTCGAGGGTCCCCAGTTCAAATTTCTGAAGTGCAGACAACGGGTGTTGTGTGTGTGTGTGTGTGTGTGTGTGTGTGTGTGTGTGTGTGTGTGTGTGTGCGTGCGCGTGTGTTGGGGGGGGGGGGGGGGCCCGTGGGACTGAGCACCAGCAATAGAAAATCCACTGCATAGAAGAGAAAAAAGCATTTCCTCTCTGGTCTGGCAGGAGTGCCTTTTTTCCCCTGGCTCCCACCAGAGGCTTTTTACAAAACATGTGTTGCTGACATGTTGACAGATTGCTCAGTGAAGTGTTAGGCGCATGCACACGGCTGGCCATTTAGGGGGACATGGCTTCCTACCCAACATCCTCTACCTGAGGCACCATGTTTTATACATCATCCCCCAAAGAAAAAAGGAAACAATAAAAGGTAAGGGAGTTGCTTCCTTTGTGAGGAAAGCAAAATGTCAGGGAGCGGAGAGAAACTGTGTATAATGCTGCCTTAGCTGAACTGCGGCGATGGGGAGGAGCAACGGAAGTGAGGATGAGGGAGGGAAATGGTTTGAGGCATGGAAGACGGAGATGAAGCAGAAAGGTGGGGGGGGGGGGTAACTGGCGAATAGATCCATGGTCTGCTTACAGCAGGTGAGCTTGTCAAGCCAATAAAAAGCCCAGTAGAGCTGCTCTTTGTCCTCCTGCACTGAAGCCACCAATAAGAGGCGGGAGGATGGAATCTGATCAAAGGCCAGTTTCCAGACCCAACTTCTGCTCCTATCAGGGTATCGACAGCACACGTCTTAATCGCCCTGCGGCTCCAAAAGTGCTGCCGTGGCAACAGGATGGAAATGGGGGTCATAATGTATTCATGGTGCCGGCGACCTGGGGGCTGCGGAGCGTGCTCTCTGGGGACCGCACTTTACCCAGAGCCAGACGTGTCTGGGCAAAATCACTCCACACAAGACAGCAGCAGAATACTGAGGAGCCATGACAGAATAGAGGGAGGGAAGGAGGGAGGGAGGGAGGGAGCAAGGCGAGTCTTGGATAGAAATGGAAGATGATAATAGAAAACAAAGATGGAGAAGGATTAGGATGTTAGAAGTAAACAACAGCTTCTGAGTGGTGTCAGAGATTACAGTAAAGAAATTCCTGTATTACTTTACAGCTGAATTGAAACTTTAAAAGAGATGTGTAAGGCTTGAGGAGGAGAAGGAGGGAAAAAAAGAACAGGATGTGATTGGTGGGAGGGGGCTCGCTGGGATGAGTGGCTCTACCTTGAGAAAGCCTGATGCTGCTTGACCAGGAGGGAGGTTGGCTTGGAAATAAATTGCAGAGGAAATTGGTCCAGATTATCAGGGCCACAAAGAGACATGGCCTTTCGGTCACAGGTGAGGATGGATAAATGGCTAGATGAATAAATGAACAAAGGGACAGAGAGCGTGATGATTGATGGCTGAGCAGATGGATGGTTCAGTTGTGTTGAGATCCAACCACCACCACCACCAGCCCCCCCAAAAACCCTCTTAACCACCCTTCCTATCATCTCCGCAAAAATAAATCTTCTGTTCTTTCTCCTTCTCGCTGAACGTAACACACACTCTGACCCTTTCATCCTAATGATCCCCCCCGCACTTCCTCCTCCTCCTCCTCATGCACATGCAAACACAAACTTGCACACACCTGCAAAAAATGCTCACCTAACAAACAAACAAAGCTCGAGCCTGGCCTGCTTTTCCTCAACAGGAGGGCAGCTACAACAGGCACCATGCCAGGTGAACATCCTCAGAGCTTGTGCACTCGCTGCAGAGGGTAAAGCTCAATGCTGGAAACACACTCTAAAATACAAGGAATAGTCAATTATCTTTAGGACTCGGAAGACATACTTGGAATAATATATATATATATATATATATATTCCTCGTACATGGCCCACCTGCTGTATCAGAAATAAAAGATTAAAAAAGACATAACTTTTGCTGCATTTTATATCAAGGTTCTTTCTGTAACAGAGAGTCATAACACTCCCTCCCCTAGAGGTAATGATTCAAATGCATTAAGTCTCCCAAATTGAGAGGATTCACCTGCAGACTGCGATGCCTCCCTCCTGCACTAACTACCCTCCACACGTAGTACACCCTCAGGCATTCAACCTAGGGCCACAGACAACTCCCCTGTCTGTCTTTCCTCCTTCCCTTCAGCTGACAGGTTCTTCGACTGCTAAGCTCCAACACGGACCTCTGTGTTTGTGATGACTGTGCGCAGCAATCAAGGGAGAGAGAGAGCGAGAGAGAGAGAAAGAAAGAAAGAAAGAAAGAAAAAGAATGATGAAGAAGGGGCGAGAGAAGGAGTAGATGCAAGAAAAGAAGTAGAGAGAAACAAGGACATCAACAACGTGTTCTCACAGAGAGATGACCCCTGGCCATCCCGAGGCATCTGGTTTATCTGGCTGTCTGGGTAAGCCACGCACACACCTAATGACTCCAGCCTGGTCCATGTCCCATAGGTGTTTCTATCCTGGATTACGGATGGGGAATGACAATGGGCGGGTAAACTACTGCACCTCACATCTAAGAGCTCAAGAGTTCACCGTGATCAAAAGACAGAGGTGACTTGAGAAGTTACGGAGAGGTTATAGCATTGGCTCATCAAATCTAAAATTTAAAATGTCGTTTTAAGACTTTTCAACCGTACTGCTGTTTTGTATCGTAAATAAATACCTCTGAAATTGAAGGTCAAAGTACCTATAACTGAGTTTCGCATAAAGTTGGGGGGCCCAATATAGATGAAGTTTTTTTTTCCCCCTTTTCCTGGCGTTGCACGGTGATGCTGAACAGACCTCAATCTACTTCTGCAGTGGAGATTAGTAATCATCTAGGGTCTTCTTATTGATGGCCAGGCTCAGCTTGTTTGCATATTTGCTGGCCTCGGAGCCCAGTCGCCTGAGGTGAGAAGCAAATTACATTTCTGCTTACCCCCATGCGCACTACTCTCTCTCGCACTCTTTCGATTTCTATTCCTCATTTTCCCCTCCTTTTCTCCCAACCTCGTTTCTCTTAACATGCTGATCAGTCATCTTGCGGTAAGCATCCTTGCCTGCCCTGGTTGCATCCGAATAGCAGCCTCATTTGGCTAACATCATCACAGTGTAATCTTGTTGGAGAGAGCAATCAGTTTACTTTGGAATTAGGTATTCCGTTGGCGGGCCCGCAGAGAGGGAAGGCTCAGAGGGTTTAAAGGATGCAAACGAAAGCATGCTCTCCAGAATACAGTCTTGAGCCTGATTGGGTGATAACAACCCACACAGGCTCCATGTGAGAGTAATGAATGGCCAATGGGAGGCCTGAATAATAATGCAATTGGATTAAAATCCAATCACACGATGGTTTTGTCTGTTGACTTTGTTTGTGGGGTATGTTCGACAAACCAAGTTCATGATGAGAAAGATGCATCATGCTTTGACTGGGGGCACATAATGTCCTAATATAAAGATTACCACTCTGTTTACTACAGCCCAATCTCTCCTGGTTGTCAGTCGGTCCTGCAGGATTTTGTTGATCGGATTTTAGTGTGCATGCGTTGCATACAGAACGAGTCTGATGACACGGAGAAAAGATTGTAACAGTAGATGTTGTTTGCGGTCTAAAGCAGGGGGGATTATTTAGAGAATCGCTACCACAGGTGGTAAGTTTGATCAGGGATTTGAATCTATAGGTTTATGCCAAAGACATGTACCAAGCTGGCACAAGGTAAAATCCTCGCCACTCATTGGGAGGCCATCTCTTATAGGAGAGGCTCTCTGATCAAATCGATTGACGCCTCCAGAATGATCGCTCAGCAAGGCAGGCTGGAGGTGGAATAGATTAGATGACCTTTACATCCTCAGCGGTGCAGGACCCCCCGCTGTCCACTGCTCTTAACATAAAGAGGACATCTCTGTACTACCTGACAGCATGACTTTACTGTCAGACCATTACATTCAGCACCGACACACGCTGCCAAAGCACAGTCCAGCTGGTGGCCTTGGAGACCTAAAACGACACCCATCCTGCCCATAAAACTAAATTTATGAACCTACCTTCCCAGTCCGAAAAATGGCAATTAGTGCTCAGGAACAAATGTGTTACTTCACATGATATTTGAGAATCACTGTCCTTGTGGGTGGCTGAACTCCCCATATCCTGAAGTATAGGAGTGGCTGTTCCACAGAGCCCCATAGCAGCCCCCACCCAAACACTACCCCCTGGCCAACAAAAACAACCCCTGGGAGAGGTAGAGGAGAAGGGGAAATGTTGAGTCGGTGATAGTGTAGCCCCAAAGTTCCTAAACCACAGTGGCTAGCAGGATGCCGTCACAGCTGGCTCCACTCCTTCCTGTGGGCCCGCTCCACAGTGCTCAGCCTGCTGGGAGACATAAACCTGTCGGACTGGTCACTCTTTCCACCGCCCTCCATCTCCCTCTTTCCTTTCCTCCCATTACCGGCAACTTTGGCAAAAGCCGTCGGAGGAAAAAAACCCTATGGGAATCGATGTGCAGTACATTTCCATGCAGACGTAGGCAAAATCCTATGGCCTTTTAGTTTGGGAGTGTTAATATGAAAATGTTTCTTTTAGGTGACTGTGAAGGAGGTGCATGTCGACTGGTGAACTCGCCTTTGTCTGAAAGTCACATTACATCCCGATGGTGTAAATTACGGTCGAGGAACATGCCGGTGAAAAGCTTGTTTTGGCATTTGATATGCTAATGATGAGTGTGTTACGCTGCACGCCACACAGGACTGTGTATAAAATCACATCACGGAACAATAATTTGCCACATACACACCTGTTGAGGTGTTATTTAATCAAAAGCCATAAGATTACCTTCTTAAAGTGTTAATCTTATTCTTACCTTTGTCACTAACTTATTATCTAAAGGCATAAATAAGCTTGCAAACCTGACTGGGTGCAGAAAAGAGAGAAACAGAATCCAGATTTCACAAAGCAAACATTAGAAAACACAGTCCATGAAGTTATTAAAATACATGTTTGCCTTTTCCTTGTGCCTAGTTATGTTTCTCTGTATCTGCTTCATCATTATTCCGGTGAGCAGTCCCATGTTTGAAAGAGAAAATCATTTGAATTCTGGGGACCCGGAGGAGGGTGAATAAAAACCCAGAGGTAAGATCCAAGCTCGCTCTCCGTGCCCTTCCGTCGGCTGCCTACCTGGTAAACATCTCCGGCAGCTCCTTGCTTAACTTCAGACTGACCACTCAAGCAGGAATTGAGACTTTTTCCCGTCTCTCTTCCGAGCCACTGCACATAACCTGTTTGGCATTAATGATGTTGTTAATAAAATGCGGCTGGTCTGTTGGTGTATTTGCCTGGCAGGCCTGGTGCCTGTCCTTCTCAGAGATAAGCCCACTGCCAGCCTTATCTACCTCCCACAGCCCCACCCAGCAGTGCCGTGGACACACAACCAGTCAACTCATCACTGGCTAATTACCACCTCTGACTGCCTTACAAAGCAGGCATGGACTCACATAGCTGCTGCTGCTAAGATTTTCTCTTCCCTACCTTGACTGTGTCTCTCGCTACGTCTTTATCTACCCATCCTTTACTCATTAGAAACGCCTGCTTTACTCCCAACACCACAAGATATTTTACTTTGCTCTCCTGGTTAGTTTTGTCCACCATGTGATCTGTTTTAATTTGTCTGAAGAAAACACTCACAAGAAAGGGAATACGCAACAGTTTAATGTGGTGGGTGGTCGGGTAAATTCTGTGCCTGCAAGTTCAAGCGTATGTCTTCACACTTTGGAAAAGGGCTGGTGTCATTTATGTAGCTCGGTATAAGCTATCTGTGAGCTGGAGTCAGTTCAGTCTCACAGCTTCAGCAGAGCAGACGAAGTCACTTGTGTTACAGAGGGAGGGAGCGGTTTCTTTTATTCAATTGTTTTCCACTTCCACGAGCGTGTGCCAAGGGGGAGGAAAGCGCTGGCTTAACACGCTCTGCAATTCAACACGGCCAGACGCAGTCCTATTAAGATTTAATGTGCCATTCTTCAGCTTGTGCCGCTGAAAAAGACTTGCAGGCTGAGGAAGAGAGTGAACAAAGAGCAGGCAGAGCCGGGGCCAGGGAGAGATGAAGAGAGCAAGAGAAACCGAGACAACCGCTTCATGGCCAGGTCTTTGTCACATGACTGAAGTCAGTAGTTTCAAAGGGATGCTACATAGTGGTGGGGGAAATAACAACAGTGTCGTTGATATAGTGTTTTCACTCAGTGTGTGTAGTTTGGGGGGAGGACATGAGATGATCGGTTTTGTCCATGTCATCCCTGCTCTTGTAGTTACCTACTTTAAGGAAGAGATCAACTGGATGAAGTCACAGCATGTGTTTTGCCTCTTGGGCGATGAATTATGTCGTCTAAAATGCAGAGTGCAGGCACGCAGGTGCTCGGAGGGAGCATGTGTGCGCGCGTGCCGTTAATACATGCATGTGTGTGTTTGCATGCCAAAGCAGATGACTGATTGAGCAAGAAAATGTGGTGTGTGTTAGAAAGAAGGGGAATATGATGGAGGAAAAAGTTGTAGCGTTTGGCCGTTGTCTCCTCTGCCTTTAACATAAAACACAGGCTCCTCTTTTCTTATTTTGATTGTTTTTCTGCAGAAAATGCAGTCCTCATCTGACAAAGACCAATAAATACTTTATACAGTGCATAATGTGTGCGGTGTGAAGCACAGGGGAGAGAGAAAGAGGGCGTCCTCATGAGGGCATATGCTTTGAATTCCTAATGACACTCCTGTTAATGTTACTGGCGCTGTCGCACAGTGAGGAAACGCACAGGGATGCGATGGCATGGAGTCAAACATCTACTTTAATACCCTCTTTCTCTCCATTTCTTTCTTTTTCTCTTTCAACCTAGTCCTCTTCCTCACATGTAAAATGCCCCCCACGCAAACACACACACACACACACACACACACACACACACACACACACACACACACACACACACACACATAGAGTAAAGCTCAATTCTGAGAGCTCACTCTAGCATGAGGTCTCTTTTCAGTGGCTGCGTTGTGCCAGAAGTAGCTATTTTCCTCTGACCGCCTCTCCTCCTTTCAAAGCCTTGTAATCAGTGTGCTGCTCTTTGTACCAGGATGTCGCAAGACGCCCCGACAGAAACACAGCAGAATTTCTGATGAACTGGCTCACAGTTTTGCTAATCAGGTCTTGCTCATGTCACTTTTCCTCTTATGTGAGCTATTTTGAAGCAAATAAAGTCTTTGCAGTTTGGCACATTCTTCTTGGCAGCCATGAAGCAGCTGTTGGATCAATACTGAAAGTTAGCTTGAAAAAAATACACACACACACACACACACACACACAAAAAAACCAATAGGAGCCTGTTGGAAACACTTAGCAGAAAACACGCACTGCCAGGGGCCTGTTCATAGTTGAGGCTATTACTGAATATTTCCATGCTGCTGACCCAAAGACTTGATGCAGATGAATTCAAACACTTCAAATAAGCATGTCATGGTTAGGAATGGAAGGAGGAAAACATATATGAGTGGCTCTTAAATTTTCATCTGATTCCCTGTCACAAACAGGAACTACGTATTAGAAATGTGTCGAAACTATTTCTATCATATTACCACCCTCTGCATTGTGGAGAGATATTATTGTTTTTTTACGCAGAGTATCAGTATTTCATTTGTATTTTTCTCATAAATCTGAAATGTATTTTATTGAAGCTGAGTGCATTTTTGTAACGTCTACTGGGAAGAAGAAAGGGGAAATCTACATAATATAAATCCATATATGGCCCAGTTATCTCTCTCTCTTTCTCTGTTGCACCCTCTCTGATTGATTCCTTTATCTGAGGGAAGCAGAAGACATGCTCTGTTTGCTCGCACAGTGGCCAGCAGGAAAACAGAGAAAGACACTTATTAAAAAGGTCATCTCACAGAGGGTTAAAATAGCAGGGCATGGATCTCTCTGGGGGGAGCAGCCATGCCCCTCCTCTAGTGAAGGACACAAGAAAAGGTGTTGCTCAAGGGAGCTGGACCCATAATGAAAGAAAGGCTACCGAGCTGTCAGCCCATGTGTGTGCACCAGGCTATTCAAATACCTTCAGAGACTCGATGAAATACAATCTTCTGAATTAAAACTCTCTGCTAGAGACCTTATTTCTGTTTACAGGCTAGCTAGTAAACACAAGAAATGAGCTGAGGAGCGGCAGTATTTCTTCAGGTCTGAAAGCATTTTTCAATTGCAATCTCATATCTGGCATATGAGCATGTCCTGTGCCAACAAAGAACAGAAATCAAGCTCCGCTGTGTCTCTTCCTCTGCGAGGGATCAGTAACAATACAAGAGACAATACAGTAAGAAAGTGAGACAAAGCATTTGTGAAGTGTTTTTGGAAAGGCCTATGGAATAGCAGAGCCTCAAGCCTCCTGTCTCCTCCCCAGGGCTGCCTAAAGCCCTGTCGGCAGGATGCTGATCCCCACATGGAAACCTGATCTGCAGCCATCCTGGAGCCGGAGGGGGGACGGGGGAGCATACTCCCCCCACGGAGCCCCTCCGCTTCTGCCCCAGAGTTTAAGGGGTGCTCTGGGGGAACATTCCTCCAGCCCTGCCCCAGCCAGCCTCCACTCTCAACTCTCTAGAGGAGCATTCTTCCAGCCCTGCCCTAGCCTTCACTTGGATCTCCTGGGGAGCATTCCTGAAGCCCTGCCCCAGCCCAAGAGAGGCTCCCTGGGGATGCATTCCTGCAGCACTCTCTCTCCTTCTCTCTCCCCCCCCATCTCCTTCCTTCTCGCTCGCTCACTTTCTCAGGCTCTCGCCTTCCTCCGCAGTCCAGCATTAGCACGATCAATAGCACCGATTGCATCGGGGACACGAAGCAATCCATACCCATGCGCTCCCTTAGCGCACTGCAGTGGTCACGGCTTAAGTGCATGGAAAGGTGTTATACCTCTGCCAGACAGGAGGAGACAATGGCCGCCATTGATCGCTGTGACATGTAACATCTTTCTCTTTCTTACTGTCCATCTGGGTGTGGCCGGCATAACAGCTAGAATCTGTTTTATTTAGTCTGTTGTCATGAAATTTGTTTGACATTCAAAGGAAAACAAGATCCATGACCCAGGAGATGATGTGTTTGTATGGACATGTCTGCCTCTAGTAATACACTGTATATGTTTATTGGATATCAGCTGGGGAAAAGAGTTCTGTCAAGCAAATCTCCATATGTAGATTGGTTCCAGTCAAAGCTCTGCAAGTTGTTTACCAGGAAGAAAACATTTGAAATGGTAAAAATGGACGGTTTAGCAGGTGCTGGTGGTTGATTAGAAAATGGTTCTAATAAAGGATCCATCTGTGAGTAGAGACTCGATGTAAGGCAGATTAATTGGTCATGGATGTCTACATAATGCCACATAGGAAATCTCCTCTCGTATTCCAGAGAATACACAAACACACGCTCGCGCGCGTGCGCACGCACACACGCACACACACACACACACACACACACACACACACACACACACACACACATTCAAAGTACTTAGTATGCCATCTAGAAGTTTCTTTTCTCCCACTGTGTTTGAATACTAATAGAGTGTTTCTGCACAATCACAATACCCTAATGGCAATTAGATTCTTTTGTTTGCTTTCCACAGGGGCTCTTATCCAAACTGTGTTTTTTTCATCATTGAGCAATTAAGAGTTATTTGTCCGTAAGATTGACATTTATAAAAGCCTGGCTTCATTATAAGAAAAATATGGCTGAGTCAGTCATGACCACAAATCAACAGGGCTGAACATGAAATACCTGCCCCCGAAAACAAAACTCATGTAACATTACTGACAATTTACCGATTATTACACCACAAATATGCATAATTAAAGAGAATTTTAATTCATGAAAGAACATGTCCCCCAGCTCCCCCCCCCCCGTCTTAAATAATGCCCATTGTGTTTATAATTCCATATTTTCCCCCAAATATACTGGCCACGAATCTGTTGGCTCCAGTTAGATGCGAGGAAAGGGTGACAGGATGTTCTGTTTCGTTCTCACTGATGAACTCCTTAGTTGGATGATCGCAACAACACAACAACACACACTCACACACACACACACAACTATACAAAAATCTGCTTTTACAATAAAGCATTTCTTTGCTTGTATTCACACAAACAATCACAAGACTTGGTTCACTTACATTTAATGGAAATTCTTGTGGGACATCTACCCTATAATTTGTGGTTTGCTGATTGTGGGTTGTAAAAATATGAAATCCAATTGTGCTTGAACGTAAACAGAATAAGAGACGACTTTCTCTCGTGCGGCGCTCGAATTTTGCTTTGAAATGAGAGCTTCATCAGAAACAGGATTATTACTTTTCAGCCTGGTCATATTCTGTGTCTGAATGAGGCGTAGCAGGACGTATAAAGGAGGACAGCAAGTCCAGAGGAAGCACATGGAAACCTTCAGTTCATATCATTAGTTCTGTCTGCCACCTTGTCAGACTATTTATAGCTCTATTCATCCATCAACAGGTCAATGACACAGTCTGCCAATGGCATCCTTCTCCTTCAGTCCCACTACTACTGTGTCTAGCTAGCACTGGGAGCAGCTGAGGGACTTTCCTGGAGCAAGTTTCCAGTTGGTGGTCTGGTTACTCTGGGACCTGGTAGGTCCACGTGGAGCCCAAAAAATAATAACGTTAGAATTAGTGTGGTGCTGTAGAAAATGAGGCAAGGACACAATGCACCTTCAACAAATCCTGCAACCTGCTGTCATCTATTCTAAGGACACTTGAAGCTAATTTGCATGTCAAATCTGCAGATATTTATATACAGCGAATGTACATGATGTGTGTGAGGCCTGTGTGTGTTGTTGCATATCTACTGATGAATGTGGTGTAGTACTCCCCTTGGTGCAGCGTGCTAACACACATAGTGAGGCATATTCTCTGGTGAAAGCATAGAGTGAGAGTGGAAGTGGGAGAAGAACTGAGTGGCAGAGTGGAGGGGAGGCTCGGTGGGCTGAACGTTGTTTACCTGTCAGCTGGCATTGATTAATCTTGTGTTCGGTGAGATCGCTCAGCGACTCGAACACCTGCTGGCAGCTGTCGCAGCTGTGCAGCGCAGGCTCCTCGTCCTCCTCCTCTCCCTCCTCTCCTTCCTCTGGAGAGAGCAGCCTCTTCCTCAGACGCCCGGTCTCACCATCCTCCGCCGCCCTCTCGAGGGCGCACTCTGGATCTGCCGAGCCACAGGAAATGACAGCACCATGTAGTCAGTGGGGTGACCCACACAGCGAGGTTCTACAGCTTCCTCTGGGTGTCAATAAAACGGCTTTCTAGACTCTGGATTTAATAAAAACAATAATAAAAGCTGTAATAAAAATGCAGGTTCAATTTGGGCCTCTGTAACTCAACCACTCATGCCATAACAGAAGTGCTGGGCAGGTGAGGGTGAGAGATATACAGGCAGACAAGGTGGCAAATGCTTACACACACACACACACACACACAAACACACACACACACACACACACACACACACACACACACACCTCCGTTATTAGAAATGGTTTTACGTTGTGTTTGCCCTGCTTCACCCAAGCAAAACTTCAGTATATGAAAGTAGACTGATGGGAATATGGGTAGTTAATAAATCCTGGCTTGCAGGTTTGGCTGGACCAAAGAAATATGAAATTCCACCAGCCAGTGCTGAATTGCGTCAGTCGGCGTCTATCAAAGGAGACAGACCATGCCATATTACCCAGACATCTAGGCCAGAACGCTGGTTGTCTGGAGCACAGTAGCACAGAAAGACACACAAAACTGAGATTGGTGTGTGTAACACTGTCGTCACGACACACTTCCCTAAATTATTCAGCCTTGCTCGCAGGCAGCCGCGGGTCGCGCACATCAATATTCTTCAATCCATCTGCAGTTTTGTCTCTTGTTGGCTTTGTGCTGCAGTAGTGCCAGGGGTAGGCGACTCACTGACTACCCTCAACCAGGACGAGGAATCACAATTCCAGTTTAATCAGAAGTTTTTCACAGGATGTTGAAATATTCCAACAAATCAAACCTTGGGTTCCTCACTCACAGTTTACCGTAAACATCTTGATATTGTAAAATGAACATGGCTCACAAGAGCATCTCATAAATAGGCAGCATGGCCTGCAGCTCTCTTTCTCCCCCACTGTGACCATCACACTTCACAATAAGACTGATTAAAAACCCATACTTACAATCACACAATCATGTCATCCTGGTTATGGCTCTGTGGGGCAGAAGAGCCCTTGTGCTTCACTGGCAGCCATTTTAAGCGCCACTGATGCGAGTGTTTCTTAGCTTGTCCTGAAACTCCAGAGGGGAACATTAGGAAGGAAGCCTGCTTTTTCACCTAGCGCGCAGCTAACATTGCCTGAGGACATGTGGCACAGCTGTGTGCAGGTGTGGGTGTAGATACACTGGGTGCATATACACATGGGCGGCCATTTTGAGTCCTCCTTCTGTTGGGTGCTCTTAAACTACAAAAATCCTTGAGGAAAGGCAGTCCAGAACTCATCGAGGCCACCCAGGATTTTTCCTTTCCCCCACTTGTGCCAAGTATTGATGTAACATCACACCCTCCATTGTCCTTCCTTCTTGGAGACTGAGGCTCTCGGAACATGCCCTCTAAAAATATCAGCACTGAGGTCCCCAGTGGGACCATGCAGAACAGAACAGAAGGTGTTTCAAGAAAATGAAAATCCCAACCCAATCCTCACAGATGCAGGCCTTTCTTGCTCTGGGGGGAAACACTTCTGACTGAGGCCACACAATATAGACTTATGATTCACCCACACACACACACACACACACACACACACACACACACACACACACACACACTTACAGAATTCACAATATCCACTGAAATGTAAACACTTATTGCGTACAAGGCGCCTGTGGAGGACATTAAGACTTTTCTAGTCGACTTTATGAATCATTAATTTCTCCTAATATTACAGCTGGATTCTGTCAGGGAAAACAACTGATGGCTGCATTTAAGAATTGAAAGTTTTATGTTAAAATGTCATAATGGATTTTGTCATATTGTTCTAAAGATCTAGGGTTATATCCAAAGGAAAAAAAGGGAAGTTAAGTCTGTTTTGGGTTTTGTTTTTTTGTTTTTTCAATTCTTGATGAGAGTTTCCTCTCTAACTTCCAAGCTGGATGTCGGTCAAGCTGAGTGACCTCCGGTGCACCGCTGTGATGCTGCGCTAGAAGTGTAAACTGCAACATGTTGGAGACGGCGGGGGTGGGGTGGGGTTTTATGTGTGTGTGTGTGTGTGTGTGTGTGTGTGTGTGTGTGTGTGTGTGTGTGTGTGTGTGTGTGCGTTTGAGCGCACGTGTGTGTCTGTGGGGTGGGACTTGACACGGCAAGGTCACGTCCAACCCTGGGATTAAAGTGCCACGTCAATACTGAGGATCCTGTGCCTGTGGGCCTCATACAGTAATCTATCAGATCAGGACATCCTCTGCTACCAGCCTCTACGGGCTGGACAGCAGATCGATGCAAGCATGCTCCGGCTAGCTGACAATCACATGTAGAATATGGAGGGAGAGGAAAAAACGTGTGGCATATTGAGGATTTACCATCACCTTTAACACCCTTGTTAATTTTGTTAATCAGCTTGACAATGTTAGTATACAAGGGAAGGACAAGAGGGAAGCTCCATTGACCGCTGATCCATATTCTGATAAGGTCAACTCAAAGTAAGATGATCGCAGCTCAGTCAGAGAAATTATTCATGAGAGGAATATAGTGAGGGGTTTTTGTTCAGGATGAATTTTCATTAGTGCTGTGCTAATTGTGGTAATCTTAGCGATGATTGACATCTTACATCTTAAGGCGCAGGTCTATCCATCATAGCCACTCGTGTCTCTTATGGTGCAGAGTGACATTTATCATGCCACAACTTTCATCTTATGAGTTGGAGAGTCCCCTAGACCCCCCACCCTTATATTATTGAATATTTCTGCTCTTAAATATTTATAACCCTTTAACTGATATTCTCTTCTCTGCTCCATTAGCCCCACAAGGGACCTGTGGTCCCTAGCAGGGAAGCTTACTCTTGTCCCACCTCCTGCTGTCTGGCCCACACTGAGACAGGTGGAGAGACTCCGGGGGGGCACAGGAAAAATAGTCAGGTCAAACAGCAAAGCGTTAACTCGACAGTAACTAAAAATTGTAACTTCATCCTCAAAATCAGGTTTTTCAAGATTAAATGAGACACTGAGAGCGTGGGAGAAGGAAGAAGCTATTTTTGAAAAGCAACATGTGACATTTTCAAACGATTCAAAACCAAAAATCACTCGCCGCCATGTTCTTACTCGCCTGTGGATACACTGTGTTGAGCTCCGTCAGGATTCCTTTATGGAACTTGGTGTCGAAAAAGATAATTACCAGCTCACCCAACTCCTCATTTCCCCATCATTTCCCAGAGTTCCTGATCCTATGATATCCGCCCCCCACCACCATCACCACCACCACAACCAACCCCTCTACCCACCACCCTCCACAGCAAACCCACCCTATAACCACCCACCCCCAAGTTCAAATTAAGAATTTATTTTAACCAGCGAGCAGCTTCTGTCGACACATGTCGGCGGGCTTGATCAAAGGTGAGCACGCTCCTTTATCAGAGTGAGAGAGGCTGTCAGAAATAGGAGGACATTAAGATTGAATAACCTTCACACGGTTGCCGGCACCTCATTATTTAAAAATCTAAAACTTTTGCAGAGCACCCCAGCATATATATAGGTCACACTACATTCTAACACCACATGTGCCTCCGAGTGTATCCTCCCTCTGTGTGGATGGGATTTGGGGGCTCTCCACTTAGACCGTCACATCCACTGATCCCACATCATTAAAGAACGTCATGATCCTCCGACGAAACCGTGTTCTTGACACTTGCCAGATTGTTAACGAACGTCAAGGATTTGCATGGTTCCTCCTGCCTGTGTTCTCATGGACGTTGCCCCCCCATCCCCTCCAGATTCATATTGAGGTTTTAATTACACTTTTATATTTAGAATCGTTTTGAAATTTAAAGATTACCAGAGGTGTTTGGTGATTCCTCTTAGATCATATTAGAAAAATTCAAGTGATGCGCCGACAGAAAAGAAAAAAAAGTTTCCCATCGTGTTATAAGTCACAAATAAACACGAGGTGTATTTATGAAAATTTGATGATGAGATAATGACAAGTGGAGCGGAGGGAGAGAGAAAAGGTGCAATTACAGGAGAAGGGAAAGAGCTCTACATGAAGGAGGCAGCGTGTATACACACGGCATCATCCTGCATTTACAAAAAAAGGGGGGAAAAAAAAAAGATCGGAAATCAAAGCGGTTTGAACGAGAAACAACATTTGAACACAGCAAACGCTCTCTTTCTCAGGTCTCACTCGCTCGCTCTCTCACAGGGAGTGATAATATTGAACGGAGCACCTTGCCATGCCATTAGTGCAGTAAAACATCAAAGGAAATGAATAATAGAGAATATGATTTTGTGAAGTGGTGGAGTGAAAGAGTCCCTTCCTCTTCTTTCGCCCCCACCAGCACTGTAGCGAGCCCTGCAGTACATTGATCTGCGGGCAGCCTCAACCTCAGCCAGAGTCTCAGACAACGGCACCTCGCCACCCAGACACCCCCACCCCTTTCAGATCTTCTATTTGCCTCAGTCCACTCCACTTTTGACACTCTCTCTATCTCTCTCTCTCTCTCTCTCTTAGCAAAAAAACAAAAAAAAAACAAAAAAAAAACGCCTCAATCTGACATAGCCGAAAGCAAAAAAACAGACACGGAAGAAAAGAGAGGGATGTATATATAAGAGAGAAGAAAAAGCATGGAGCATGTGGTTATAATTACACACAGGCAGCGCAGTGGTAAAGCCAAGCTGCAGATCTTAAGCCTGCTCAACACTCTCTGGGTAAAAAAGCGCACTGCCTCATTAAATCTCAGATATCTCACTGTTCCTGCCCCTCTATACTATGCATAATACTGTCTGTCTTTTAGAGGGCCTCTTTTGTTAGCATTTCTCCTTTGCCTTTGCTACATATCAAACATGAATGAGAAACAGGAAGCAAGGGCCTGCAAGAGCACAACTGGGGGTCTACTTACGAGGCCGATCCTGACACCAAGTCTGATTAAGCCCTTAGCTTGTCACGAGTCTAATGGCTATTGTGGCAAACGTCCATCAAAATGGCAAATGCGTGGAAAAAAGGAAGAAAGACGCAGGTACGCTTTTCAGCCTGTCATTAAAAAAGAAGGCTTGTTTGAGGATGAATTACTGCTGCTACTGCAAAGACCTCATGACACGCACGCACCCAGCCACGCACACACACACACGCGAGGCGGCGAAACATTTGTAAAAGTTACATGTGACAAATTGGCGAGAGAAATATCACAGAATCCTAAATGTTTACCGCTTCAAACAGCTCATTGACCATTCGTCGAGCTGCATCCTGAGGAGGAGGAGGAGGAGGAGGAGGAGGAGGAGGAGGAGGAGGATAGGGGGGGGCTAAAAAATAAATCAGTCAGACGAAGTCAAATGAGGAAAAGTGAGAAATTAATTTGGGCGCCCTCCCGATTTCTCCACAGGCAAACATCGATCATGTGGTGGCTGTCTCCCCTCACTCTGGAGATAGAGGTGGTGGAGGGATAGTGGGGGGGTAGAGGGAGATCCGTGTGTCTGAGGGGGTCGTTGTAATCAGGCACACTCATTAGCTCTGCTTTGGCTCTGGATGACAGGAGGTCTCCGAGGCAAGTCTGCCTCTCATGCCCAGTCCTTCATGTCTTGAGCCGGGGTTACAGGAGGCTGTTTCTCTACACACAACCACCCGCTGACACTTCTCAATGCACACTTCTCACAGCCACACATATACTGTATTGCACTGTTTTTCTAGGAAAGGACGGACAAAAAAACTTGAGCGACAGTTGAGATCTTTGCACAAAATTCAGCCAACACTTTAAAACTGACGAGGGGTTTGAGTATAATACAACAACCCCGCAGTAATTCTCCTTCATAAAGGGGACAGAGTTGTTTTATTCAATCTGTCAAGACAGATGAGTTGAAAGCTGTAAAAGTGACAAAATACTAGGAACAGCTCCCAATTTAACATCACCACAAAATTACAGCCTCCAAGCTGACAAACTGATTCAATAAAAGTTGTACCTGATAATCCTGATAAATTTAAGAGATTTATTGTGCGGTGGTTGTATTATACTCAAACCTTTCAGTAATTTTAATGTTTTGGTGGTTTGGATGCTTGTAAGTGTGCTTACAATTTACCAGTTCCAGCAAAAGATCACAAGTGTCATCAACTTTTTTTCCCCATCAGCCATTCCGACAAAACCTGTCTGTGTTTTCTTTGTTTTGGCTGATCGGCGTTAAGTTAATGACGTGTGCTACTTTCTGCGTGATATCAGAGCTGTTACAGCTCAGTTTCGTGTTGCTTTGCAGGGAGATTATAAACCAACTAAAAAAAAAAAAGCGAGAGTAATACTGCAGTTGTACATGACAAGCAAAAAGCGAGGGCGGGTTGTAGTGGTGCATGCAGTGTCTGTAATTCGCACAGGAGCAGTAGGAACGCTCTGGGTAAATGCCGGACTAATGTGGCAGCCTAGGAGTACCCAGGGTCCCCAGCCTGCTGGGCAAAACCATCCATATCGGGTTTAAAATAACCACGCCTGAGACTTAACCTTTACCAGAGACAAATGAAATGAAAATATACAGTGTGGTGCATCAGGAGCAGGTTTCATTCATAGGGGGCTTTCTGCTAGCCTGACCTGAATTACCGCGCTGTTCCTGGAGGGCCACTGTGAATGGCACGTGTAGAGACAGGACACATTCATCTGGGCCGCTCTATTCTACATCATACAGAGAGTTGGGAAACAAAAGAGGCTAAAAAAAAAAGAGTCAGGAACACACGGAAGACAAGGACTGCATCCTTGTATACATGCAAACAAATTATAAAAAAACAAAAACAAACCTGCACACATGCAACCGTGAAGTTTGCCGGGTAAAAAAACAACAGGAAACGCATAAAAACCCAACAACGACATGATTCAATTTCCAGCCGAAATATGACGAAATATGAAATGGAGCATTACCGCTTGGAATGGCAGTCTGCCCGGGACTGTGCTGGTCCTCTGTCACATTGTCTTCTACTGCCAGAAACAGAGAGAGAGAGAAGGAAAGGTGGCGGGGGTGGGGGGTGGGGGAGGAAGGAAAAAGTGAGGGAAAGAAACAGTTAACGGTGAAAAACAAGTTTGAGATTTCCTTCTTTTTTTATTATTTACTACTGAGATTTTTTTTTTTTCCGAGTATGGAAACTCCAAGAGATTTCAACAGCTTTCGACAGCTCAACCTGTGGTTTGGGAATCCACGCAAGCCTTTCATATGTATGAGGTTTGGCAACAAGGCAAACAGCCACCCACGTAAATAACATATTGGACGGGGTAATGGCTGATGAATTATAAACGCCTCCCATGAAACATCCCACCAGCACCAACATCAACAGTGACCAAGTGAAAAACACCTTGATGACTCCATTAGTGAGTAACACCGCCTTGATTAGACGGCAAACATTTCTGTATAAATATGGATCTTTCAAGCGCAACGGGGAGAAAAAACTTGTTACATACACTCAAGACGTGCCAGAACTGCAAAAAAAAAATAGTAGAAGTTTTTTCTTTTTTAAGAGAGGCTGACAAAATAGTGACGGTTTGAACGAATCCGCTCATTAGAGACACGGCAAATAGAACACATTTGACTCTGACCGCATTAGCGGCCTTGAAACACACGACTTGTGTTTAGTTAAAAAAAAAAAAGGAAAAAAGAAAGAAAAAAAAAGATTTTTTTTTTTTTTACATTAGAGCCTTTTCTTTTTGAAACCGGTGAGACTTCCTCGAGGCGTGTCAAGTACAAGAAATGAAATGGATTTTAACAGCGGGAAGAGAACAAAAGAGTCTCCCACCTGTTCTATGTAAAATGAGGGTCTCACTGAGGGCGTCTCACTGTTACGACCGCCACCTTCTCTTCTCTGTGATTTAACCCTTTGTAGCGTTCCACCCATGCAGTTGAAATGCATTCTCCATTATGTCTTTTCTTTCTAGCCATTCATTTTCCTGGGCAAAGAGGAAGAAGAAGAGGAGGAGGAGGTGGAGGAAGAGGAGGGGGTCTGACAGGACCTCCCAGTAGGGGAGTGTGGCAGTGACTGCCAAAGCAGAAACTGGCGCACTTTTAAAATCATACAAAATATCCTGTACTTTGCATAATTAAGGCAGGATCCTATGGTGGCAGAAGCCTTTCCCTGGGGGGAGCGCGAGTCTCTGTCAAGCGGGGTGTCAAACCTCCGTGAAAAATGAAGAGGAAAGTGTTGAGCTGTTTCTTCTGAAGACGGCAAATGACGGAGCAACAACGTTTGGCCGTCAGGCCTTGTCCGGCGAAGAAACCGAACCCTCACGGAATCGGTTTTATCTAAAGAAACGCCAATATTCTTTCACATATAAGGGGGAAGAGTTCCCCTAGAAACCATTGTACACAGAAAACACACCAAATAAATAGTCAAGGGTGTTGCAATTAATTAGCAAAATCAATTAAAAGTGACAGAACGGTTGGACGCAGTGGAGGTTTTGTCCCTACGAGCCAACAAACAGGACTGAATCACAAACCTGGTCCTGTTGAAGGAGGCCTCAGTGACTGACGCCCCGAGAGTTTAATGAGTTTCTCTAACACTGTTGAGCGCCTTGCATCTGAGATCATTTAAATGGCTATAAGGATGGGGGGTCCTAATAAATCCCCCACGGTTCTATCAGAGACGGTGTTGGTGGCTGGATTTTTTGTTTTGATTACCATCCCTGTTGGTGAGATGAAGCAGAAAAATTCTATTTCACAATGCCTGGAAACTTAAATATGACAGCTTTTTTCTTCTTCTTTGCAATGATTTGTCACCACTGTGAAAGTTTTGTCGTTGAAAGTAAACAACTTCTTTTATCATTTCCACCTGTCTCCCAGATAAATAATAGCTTAGCTGGGAGCGAGCGTCGAGGGTTGAGCTGTCAGGTAACTCCTGTGATGCTTCACACTAGCTGGACATCGGCGAGTGCAAAACACAAATAGCCGGACAGTTTTAATTAACATGCTCTAAAGCGCATGATCATCTCATTACGACTTCACCGACTCATCCCACATTGTTATTAATGCATCGCTGCTATCAGTTAATTAATGTTTGACAAGGTACAGTGTATCACTCAGCCGCTTGACAAACTGTAATCACGCTGCTAGGTTTTGTTGATACAATACCAAACACACGTGGGACCATTTCAGCGCTGCTCCTTTGATTTTCAAAGCAGCAAAAAAAAAAAAAAGAAAAGAAAAAAAAACGTAATCCCACAACAAGTGGTACAGCATTAAAGGCCACTAATTAACACACTGGCCACACACGAAAAAATGAATGCAGAGTAACTGTCATTATTGTGACTGACAATCCCCTAGACGGTTTATTTCCCTTTTTAGGAATGAATTAATTCTCCACAGCGCAAAAACAAATAAAAAACAATAATTTATAGAACAGATTGATCACCACATGCACAGCCCCATAAAACTAATAGACATGAAAAAGTAGAACATGGCAGCTTGTACCTTCTCTAATCCATCAAATTAATCCCTGCTGCGTTTAAGAACCGAATGCCTGTATATGTATTGCTTTTATGTGCCTCTGTGTGTATTTGTGTGTGTGTGTGTGTGTGTGTGTGTGTGTGTGCCCGAACGCATGTGTGCGTGCGCGCGCGAGTGTCTCTGGCAGCACTTCTCACACATAAAAAGCCCTGAGTGTGTGTTCCTGGATATGCGTGACTCATCTGCTTGGTTACAACCAGCTTGGACGATACAGCGCCGAACACAATGGCTGTGTAATCCGCTCTGACTGACCGGGAAGGAGACGCTCGCCACAGGGACTACAACTCAATTTAGCTCGGGTCAAGAGGTCAACCCTCTTCAATTAGGGCTGGGAGGGGAGGTAGGAGGACACACACACATGAATAACTTTCTTAATGAGCATTATTTGAACTGATGATTAGTGTCATAAATAATTTGCAATAGAGGAGCGTGTTAATCACATTGCATAATATTTCTAATCCTTCATATGTTGCCATGTAGCAAATCACAACAATCCACTATAGTAGGAATCAAAATCAATAACTCCAAGTGTGTTGTGTTTGGCTTTTTTGTGTGTGTTTTTTTGCTGCTGCTGTTGGTAATTTAGGTTTGATAAAAATAAATAGAGGACAAACTAGACAGATGCAAATAAGCCCTGCGTCGCATGATTTCATTTGCAGCAGAGGCGGATATCAATCACTGTCTGTGAACTCTTCGTCCTCCATGTGGCGGAGGCAGACAATCCATGACAACAAGACAGACACATGCCACGGAATAAGAAGAGATATCGGCCAGCTCCCGCGACACCCCGTCCAACACACTGAGCCGCATGTCAAGCGCACTGACAGCCGTGCTAATGGGATTTTTCCACGGCTCCATCATAATTTCCTTAATGATAATACTAACCATATTTTTGTGTCACATTAGAAACGTGTTAATGGGTGTTAGGCCACAGATCATTAATTGTGAACAGACTGGAATAGTGTAGCTTCCTAAACTAAGAGTGAGGCAAATGTTCAGAGATGTTCTAGCAAGTGAGGGAGGGGAGAGAAAAAGTAACTACAATTCTACGCTTTTAATTGTGCAGATTTGCAGGAGCCTCCTTAAATAAAAGCACTAGTTTCTACTTGAA
>NC_141324.1:19228125-19390625 GCF_037954235.1 Aulostomus chinensis
TTTGGTACATTCAAAGCCTTCGCAAAACTACAGTAAAGTTGGTAAACACACACATATGAAACATCTATTTGTAGGCGCTTGGAATCTGTCAGGAGGTCTCAGCCGCCTTAAAACTTCAATCTTAACAATGCTCCGAAGTTCCCTCCCCCCGCTCGCTGTCTCAGTGCACTGTCAGGCGGCTCTCCCAAAGTTTTACCACCTTGCCTTCCCTTACCCCCCCTCCAAACATCTCCAATGCTCTCTAAAACACAAACAAACAGTGCTCTTCTGTCCTCCAGGGCTCTTTGCTACTTTCATTAGTGACAAAGTAACTGGGAAAAGGCTTGACTTGACTCTCGCAGTGCAGTCTCTAAGTTACAGTACACTCTTTGCCTCAGAAGTTGTTGTCTTTTTTTTTTCTTTCCTTCAAGTGAAAGAAACCTCATGTGAGGGAATGTTGCTCATGATGCTCTGAAAACTGTCTGACATGGCTCATCCCTCTGGGATAACCTTATAAATATGGAGGGGAGAATCAAATATGCATTTTTAGGGAGCAAATAGTCGCGAGGAAAATCAACCAAAAAAAACCCAACAACAACAAAAAAAGCTTTTGTTTCACGCTTCACCTCTGAACCGAAGGGAATCAGGAAAAGGTAGCGGGTTGATATTTTCTGAAGAACGTGTCCATATGATTCTGCAAAATTTGTTGGTGTCGTCAGATTTAGTCATCTAATTTTGCAAAAAATGCCGGCTGCAACCTTTTTTTTAAATATCAAACGCACTAACGGAGTCTGATCAGACACGATTCTTAGCACTGTATTTGTTCTAAAAACTGAGCAGTTACATGACGACTCCCCCACCACCACCACCACCACCACCACCCATAGCTTTTTTTAGTTAGACACCACCGCAGCAAGTGTGTGCCGCAGCATCAGATATTTCACTCTGCCTCTCAGCAGGGTGAAATGTTCCCCAGTGGAACCCGTGGCCCTCGGGTGATGGGATCCTTCAGCACTTCTTCCTGACCTGTGGCCTAACAGACCTTCTGTCTGTTTGGCTCCAATGTCCAAAAAAAAAAAAAAAAAAAAAAAGTTTAAAACTCAGAGAAAGTTTTAATCCCGATGACTTCTGTAGAGATAATAACCACTGAAGGCTATTTAGCAGAATACTGTTGTAAATGGTGAAAAACAGCATCTTAAAGGCACAGTCGGTCAATTATGCTTGTTAGAAGAGGGCAGATACACAGATACACATGTACGCCAAACACACACACACACACACACACACACACACACTCACAGACACATTCTTGACTTGCCTCATTAAAACCCATCCAGCTACTAGAACTCCGAGATGTGAATGTTTCCCTTGAGGAGTGGGGCACGTTCATTTTGAGAAAGGCAGAGGATTCAACTTTTCTCTTACTTGCTTATAATTACAGAGATTGCTGGAATGCATGACCCTGAGAATAAGGCTGGGCCCTGGGAGAGAGACGCATCACCGTCTTCAGTCTTGCTCTCCATTGTGTGTGCTCCCTAGTTGGATGCCACCCACACCAGGCATGAATGAGGTCAAGGCAGTGCCCCCATCACCAGAGGAGCGCTCCCGGGGGAAACTATACTCTGTTCCAACAAGCCAAACTCCTGAGGCTGAGAAAAAAAAAAAAAGTCAAGATAGCAAGTGACTGAGAACGTTGCCCTTTGTGAGCGCCAAGGCATCCTCTCTCAGCAAACTGATTAAAAAAAGAACAAAAACAACATGGAGAGCTAACAATCAGAAGTCTTCGCAGTTGGCAAGCAAGGCGTGAGTGTAGCTTTCCAACTTCGCTGTTATCCAAATTGTTGTGCAATTAAACACTGGAGCAAAAAATTATCACATGCATGCAGTTTGCATACACATCTCTCAACCGATAAATAGAGAATATAATTGAACAGATGCCATGGGACTCACGTGGTAATATTCAGAATGTGTCACTAGGTACAAAAAAAGGCTTTCTGAGAGTGTTTCACTTCAAACTGAAGGATGTCAACAAAGTAAAAGGAATGGAAAGTGAATGGTTCTCATCAACGGTGACCTTCCAGTTAGATATCCACAACTTCCATCTTCCCAAGCCAAGGAGCCCGTGGAGCAACTCCCAAACCGGGTCATTAGCGCAGTGGTGTCACCAGACAGCAGATCACGGGCCAGAGAGAGAGCGAGAGGGGGACTCCTGGCACTGCAGCGGCTGCTGTGCGGTTTGACATTCAGGGCTGGCTGATCTATGGGGCTGGGGAGACAGTGCCCTTGCTCTGGGTCTTCGTGAGGAGAAGGTCCTGGCAGTTTTCCCCCCTCACTTACTCCATCATAAAACTGAGGTCACGAGATGTTAGGCTAAACCTCACGTGTGCAACATCACGACCTGATGTAGGATGTTTTTAGTGTCAGACACCGTGAATATTCTGTTAGAATCACGAGTACCGAAGAAAATATCCTCAACACTCACCTGTGAGCAGCAGATTTATTTCTCCAGACGAACTTTAAATTACTGCTCACGACAACAGAGATGATTTATAGGCACGAAGAATGCTATTTAACCACAATGGGACGGATTCATAGTGTAATCAAAAAATAATTCGAGTGGTTTTTATGTCCTTCTCAAATGGCTTTGACCTCCACAGCAAAATGGTGACCACTACGAACACGCCAAGAAAGAGGGTCCCCCGGGGGCGTTCCCGTGGACCGAGGCGAACATAAAAAAAATCTCCAGATAAAAGATGGACATTCTCCACTTGGCAGCACCACTAAAGATGAAAAGAGAACACAGGCAACCTTTCAACACCTCTTTTTTTTATTTTATTTTTTTAGAAAACTTGCTCATTACCACTCCCTCATTAAGAGATCTTCACTGGAGGGTCAGGTACTTTTCTGTGTGCTGTTGCAGTTAACGCTCCTGCAACTGAGCCCCAGAATCGTACTGGAGATTCTACTCAGTCGCCTCCGTCATCAGGCTCAGTGGGCGACGCAACATAGATGCCTTAAGTGCCCCTGCTGATAATTTAGACCAAACTCTAATTAAATGAACTCGTCAACTTTTTTGGAAATATGTTTATTTTTCAACCTCCCCCAGAGCCAGAGAGGAAGACAGGTAGCTCTCTCTCTCTTCTGTGTGTGTGTGTATGTGTGTGTGTGTGTGTGTGTGTGTGTGTGTGTGTGTGTGTGTGTGTGTGTGTGTGTGTGTGTGTGTGTACGCATGTCCAAAGACCAAACAACCACTAGTTAGCTTAGCACAATGACTGGTAGTGGGTGAGAAGTGTTAGCATACTCCTTCAAGGTCAATAAATGCATATGCTTTTCTTCGAAATGGTCTTTGTACTAATATAACTTGGGTTGGGTATAATATTTGCTGTGAAATACTTCCAAGTTACAGGATACTGTATTATTTAGAGTCAGACACATAGTCAGAACTACTTTTTCACAGTAGCTCAAAACTTCAGCAAATAAAACCAAACATTTGTGAAGAGTGCCTGCTGCTGCTAATCACGGCCGACTTTATGAGCAAGACCAAACCGAGGTCTGAAAATCTATCTATCAGATGACTTTTAGCAGTGACTTGCTAACACTTTCCACCAGCTACCATTCATTGTGCTAAGCTAACCACGTAGCAACCCCAGTCCCTGTGGGTCTCAGCTCCCTCCTGCCAGCGCAGAAGACAGACGGGTATCTTTTTGTCTGGATCTGGAGAGGAAGGACAGTAAGTGTATTTCCCCAAAAGTTGTCATGTTCATTAAAGAAGAACATTAAACAAGAAAAGAAGCACAAACAATGTAGTTCTCTTGATATGACCCATCAGATCAAGTGCAGTCAGTGACTAGAGCATGCTGTAAATTTTGTTTGTTTTTTTTTGCTCTCTAGTGTAAATTAAGAGCTACCACCTCCTCCTCTGCATGTCTAATTTACTTCAGGATCATCCCTGGAATGATGGCTGGGTTGTAGTTTGGTGAAGGCATGTATGGATGGACGGCTATGAAGGACCAGCTGAACCCTCACTCCCAGGCCATGCTCACATTATTCATTCCACCTCCTCCTCCTCCTCCTCCTCCTCCTCCTCACCCTTATCACCTTCATCACTCCCACCCGCCTACCACCTTCCCAGCTCTCCGGTGGCTTCCTCACTTCTCTTTGCATAAGCCCCGCGAACCTCTCCCCAGACCACAGTGCTGCTGGAAGTAGTGGGAGTTGGGATGGTGTTAATTAAAAAAAAAAGGTTAACACACACGGGGCTGGAAGAGGGCACATTCAGGAGGCTCCCTTGGTAGAGCATCTGCTCCATCTCCTCCCTTAGAGGTCCCTAGCAGGGGACCAGGGCCCAGGAAGGAAGTCAGGTGATTGGGGATGACTGAGGTATAAAGGATGGAGCTGCTTTGACCCCCCACTCTAAGGAGCAGCCAGGGGGTGTACCAAGTGGTTCTACTCACCTGTCCAGCACCGCCCCACCTGGGCTTTGGTGTGGAACTGATTAGTGTGTCCCAGAGAGGCTCCCTAAACACCACACACACACACACACACACACACACACACACATACACACACACACACACACACACACACACACCTTCGTTAGACAGTGGGATGCACGCCAGGCCCATTTAGAGGAGTGTGTCAGACAGAAGAGGGGAAACAGACACAAAGGTGAGATGAGAGGAGACGTGGACAGGAGCAGGAACGGTTTCAGAGAGGAAGAAATCATACCAGACACCACGGACCGGGGCAAATCAAGACCTGAAGTGTGAGTTAGGCCATCAACATCACACACTGCTGACTTGCATGATACGCTGCCTGTGAGAGATCATTAAATAATGATAAATGATCACTTCGTATCGCTCAAACATGTGGCGTTATGTTCGAGAAAAAAAACATATTCATTCGGGAAAATTGCTGGCCTCATTTAGAAGAGCCAATGTTGGGATAGGTGTTTTGCACCAATTGGGAATAAATGATAAATGGATCACACTTAGCAGCTAAGATTAATTCATTAAACTACATTAGGAATCTGTTTAAGAGATTCTAGAACAAAAAGCTCAATGTTTCATTAACTTTAATGAAGAAAACACTACACTTAATGTCTAGACTTCCCCTACGAGCGCAGTCATGTACTCATCTATCCGTCTCATTAAATTCTCTCTCAATATTCACCATTGATAGATTGTGACAACCTAACATCGCGCTCTTGATTGCCATTTAAATTAATTCCAATAAATACTCGTGAGCTTTTAAGACAAACAAGAGGGAGTGAAACAGTTTTTCCTCCCTTTTTCCCCCCCAAACAAGCCGAGATAATTAAACACTATCCTCCGAGAAGAAGTGTTCCCACTGGAAGGTTGTTTGGTTTAAGGATTTGCTCAGTGCTTTGACTCACCAGGGACTCTCCATTTGATTTCTCAAGGTTTTATATCTCTAACAAGGCTTTAATTTCCAAGGTAACACACCGTCTGATTAAACCCGACAATAAGTCAACTCTTTTTTTTTTTATTTTTTAGGTTAGGAGAGAATCAGGGATGAAGATTTAGCATTCAGTAAAAACACTGAGTCATGTACTCGCGCTCAAAACACAACTAGCAGCGGAGAGTTACTGTATGACCAAAACACCTCAGCACTGCCAAATTGCCTCAAAAATTCTATTTACTGCTCGTCAACTGTGGAAACGCGCAGTGCTTGCAGGAAAGATCCTAATTCTACTGAGAGTGTGGAGGAGGCGGCACTCAAAGCCGCAGGTCCCATGCCATGTGACCTCCTTATTGTAACGAGTGCATTTCTCTCCTCAAACTCTGACTGGTGAGCGCGTGGTGGAGGAGGAGGGGTATTCTTCAGAGGAGATGGGGAGCGTCTGGTGCTGAAAAACTCTGTGTTGAAATCCCATCTCTCCTGTCAGAGGGCTGACACGGGGCATCCAGGGACGCGGGGCCTTTGGTGCTCAGAGTCTGGACACTGGCCTAGTTTCCCCTCCTTCCTTCATACAGCATCCCACCTACAAAACACTCCTCTTCCTCCCCCTCCTCCACCTCCTTTGCCGCCACATCTCATCTGTTCTTTACTGTCATCCTGACCTCAATGAACTGCCCTGCTGCTCCAACACCTCGTCTGCGTCCCTTCACTTCGCCTAGTCTGACTTTCTCTCTGGTACCCCCCCCCCCCCCCCCCCATAAACACACACACACCTTTAGCTGCTCAACTGGCTTCAGTCTGAGAAATAAATCTCTAGAAACAGAAACAGCAAAGAACTAACTCACAGTTCTGCATTATTCTGATTTGTTTTGCTTAACATTTCCTGGATTGGATAAAATATATCTGGTTTTCTCTAGCTGGGTTGAAGTGACTCCTCTTCTCAAGTTCACTCAGCTTAAGCTTTGTTCCTTTTTCATTGTTATTTTTTTCTACTAAACTTGCCAGGTTTTAGTGAAGTTATCCTCTAACAAGGTAACAGTCTTTAGTTCCATCTTTCCTCTGTGGCATTTTTTGTTTTTTTTATCAAATTGTTGTGCATTTTCTAAATATAAATGAATTCTATACAAAGAATTTCCCACCGAAACAGAACCTGCATGTTTCTCTGCCAAATCGGCTTCAAATCAAGTTAAATCAGCTTTTCTTGCCATCTAACTTTTCCTCTCAAATCCTCTGGTAAAATTAGATGTTTGTCAACTTCAACTGTCTAAATTTGCTCAACTCTTGTTGAATCCAAATGTTAGAAGTCCCTTTGTAGTAGTGAAGTACCTCCTCACATCCCTCAGTAGTACTTCGGGTGAATCTTTATTTCCCTCCAGGCTCTAAGCTTGTTATAAAGCCCGTTATTGCATCTCTATGTTCATATATATGTTTATTATTCAATTTGGTGGTAATTTAAACATTCAAAAATGGGTTTTTGTACACTAATGGCAAAAAATGTATAAATGTAATGTTTGATCGATTATCTAAGGACATATGCTGGAGTTATTGTAATATCCATCCATCCATTTTCTACTGCTTATCTGTTAAGAGCCACGGGGGCTGGAGCCCTGGACGGGTCACCGGTCCATCACAGGGCCATCAGGAGCAATTAGGGGCTCAGTATCTTGCTCAAGGACACTCCGACATAGTCACAGGGGAAGTGAGGATTGAACCAGCGACCCCTCGGTTACTGGACATCCTCTCTACCTTTGAACCACGCCGCCCCATTATTGTAAAAGCTTTTGAGTAAAAGTTGTAATTTGTGGCTACAATGAAGTGCAATCAGACACGATATGTAGCATTCCCTCTGTAATTCTGTTTTCAATAAACCAAATTACCTAATTTTCTTTTGGAGTGTGAACTTGACTTGTTTTTGACCTCACATGTAGTTGTCTGACACAATAATCTGGACTGCAGCTCAAAGTTGGGATGAACGAAAATACACATCACCGATATAAACACAGCATCTCTAGCAGAAAGACGAGAGGAACTAGAAATGGATTCGAGGTTTTTTGGCAAACCTTCATTTCTTGCCTTATACCATTTTAAGGAGAATTTTACTTTTTAAAGGCTTGTGAGATGTTTTAATGAATGTTTACTAATCAATGCTGTATGTCTCTTGTTATTGCTCAAGTGAGGCAAGAGACAATTTCCCACAATTCCACACTGAATGATGATGATTATTATGTTGTAACAGCACTCCTGGTACTATTGGTACTGAATGTCAACCACACAGAGAAAAGCTTGATAACAAAACTGACTGCATTTTGATTTATTTATTTATTTATTCCTGGTCCCAGATCAGAAGATCCTCTTTTCAAGCTGTTGCCAGCATGACATGATGAAAATGCTGCTGTATACAAATGACTTATCTTAGTTATCCACAAACAACATTCAAAGCGCCTCTGTCGTGTGAACGTGTTGTACGTGTCACTTCATAAAATTCACTCTGACATGAAGCTTCCACTCCTGCTCTTCACTTCACACCGCACGTATGTGGCTATGGAAATGTTCCCTGTCGGGATGCTCTCTCTCTCTCTCTCTCTCTCTCTCTCTCTCTCTCTCTCTCTCTCTCTCTCTCTCTCTCTCTCTCTCTGGCAGGTGTAAATGGTGCAAGTTTCTGTCTTGTTCGACACCCGTGCTATTTTGATGTGTTGGCAATCCCTTTGCCAGACCAATAACTCCCTCACACCAACACTGCTCTTTCATGCTGCCTGCTTTAGTCTCATTCTTGGGGTGGGAGGGGTGGGAGGGGGGGATCCTCCTGAGATACATAGTGTGCCTCTTAATTTCCCCTGGGATGCATGCAGGAAACATACACTAGTGATTTTCCAGGGATGAAACACAGGGAAAACAGGAGAATGGGATATATCATGACATCTACTGCTTGCTGGGTCAGATAACCAGTTAAGTGGGTGGCACAACCTGTCACAAGTCCATGTTTTGCATTTTCTTTTTCTTTTGTTTGTCTCCTGTTATAGTTTGCTTCTTTGTGTTTTGTTTTTTTTCAGGCTCAGGGTGAAATCTGAGCAGCGCTGCATTAAACAACATGCAACTAGTCAGCGCAGCGTAGTAAAGGAGACTCCCAGGAGACCACGTGGCCCGGCGGGTTTGGTTTGTACACCCGTCACACACTTCTGAGGGGTGACGTGAATCACTGCTCCTCTGAGGGAGAGCTTCTGCCATGTTTACTGTCATGTTCCAAGGTATGCTACGTGGCTTCAAACACATCAAACACATCTACAAGAATACTGATATTGGGAATGCCATGGGGAACCACACAAAAGACAGACATGATGTTGAAAACACACATGCCCACGACTGTGCCCCAAGCATTCAGACACACACACACACACACGCTCACACACACACATTCATCCCTCCATGTTTGTATGATCAGATCGTGAAGCATTTCAAAACATATATTTCAGCTCCTCTAAAAGACAACAGATTATTGGATTCATTCGATCCAAATTCTCCAATTCCAATACACTATTTTTCTCTGTACAACTGTTTCCATAGTAACAATGCTAACAGAAACACCTATGATGCAAAAGCAGACAGGGGACGCTTTGTTCAGATTTTCAGAGCGAACTGGAAACCAAAATAATAAATAGCTTATTGTGCATGAAACAAACCTGCTATTGTTTCTATCTCCATAATGGATAACATGATTCAAACACAAAGTCAAGCATGATGTCAATAACCTGTTGTCTTTCATGCACGGGAGTGCCGTCACATGGTCGTGCTTGATTTATGAAGAATAGTCAAGATTGATTTGACTAGCAAAGTGGTCCCCTACCGGCATGCTGTGTGTAGTGTTTACGAGGGCTGAGTTATTTGCTGTGCCTCTAGGCGTGAGGATGAGGGGGAGAGTCTTGGAGTTCCTGCCTGGCTCAGGGGGAGGTTGGACTGGATTAGACGGCTGACAGCTGGGCCACATCTCTGGAGGCGCAGGGCGGAGAGGCCCCCTGTCTGCCTGCCTCTGCACCAAGTGTCAATTTGAGCATGAAGGAAGGATGGACTGAGCCAAAGAGTAAGTAAGTGTGTGAAGTGGGGCCACTGGTGGTCCTGGGTGGATTGACATCAGCGGTGCATGGGCCGTGCACACCGTTAGGCATCAGGAAACACACTGTTTATTTAGTGGGTTTTGACTTGGGGGTGCAAACGCGTGCACGCTTGGACAGACACACCGACACAAGACAAAGCACTCTTACAAGGTTGTAGCTCCTGACCTCCCTAGTTTGGTGTGTGTGTGTGTGTGTGTGTGTGTGTGTGCGTGTGTGTGTGTGGTTGATATTAATAGTCAGCACAACATGGTATCAGCATGTTAAACAGGCTTGAATTCAAAATGTAAGCATTCCTATTAATTGTTTCAGAATCAAAGTGCATTCTTTTCTTCACAAAATCAAAGCTTTTCAATAATGCAAAAACGACGGCGAAACTATCTCGCCTCAGGTGGTATCCTGTACAATTATGTGCAATCAAGATAACAAACTACTTCAAAATCAAACGCACTCTATTTTACTTCTATTTTCACTGATGGGATATGTAATTAAATCTGACTTGGATAAGTGGTGGCATTATTTGTTAGGATGACTTTCAACATTTGCTCTCGCTTCCAGATGAGATTCCTTGATAGATTATTTGATTGTAGCGTGCACAACAACTGGCATAATTTACTCCAGCAGCACAGTGTTAATAGGAAGAATGTTGCGCTGCCATAAGAGAATTCACTGTAATAGGTTTTCTCTAATCCTGAGAGACTGCTTTGTGTATTTCCTGCACTGAGACTTGGCTATCACTGGGACGTGGGATGTGGGCCGGAGTCGACTTTATTAGTCGGTGATGTTCTAATGTGATTTATTTTTATAAATGAGAGTGTGGTGGGAACGCAGGTGGGGGTGGAGGCCAGTATGCAAATGTAGACCCTCATTAAACAGCACCATCACACAACATTATCTGCTGCTCCTCAGATTGTTTGTGTGCATTAACGAGGTGCAACCATGCCTGCTAACTAATGACAATGTAATGATCAGTGCAGCCATGATAAAGTCATCAGAAGCCTTGACATTTACATGTTTTGAAGCATCTCCACCACCCATACTCTCAGGTGACCTGCCGATGCATTGATGAAGCTAGCACTTGAGAGTTTGGAGTTAATAAAATGAACCTCTATGAACAAACAACTTGCTATATCTTCAGTTCTTCAGCATCAACTTTTGCATCTTCAGTTATTACGCTTTATTTTTCCACAATATGGGCCAGCTGATGATATCAGCTGATCTGGAGAGCTATCAGAATCAATAAATATTTAGGTCGCTGTGTTCAGGTGCAGAAAACTTCCTTTTTGCAGATTGTATTACAGAAATGATGCTTTTTGGTTCTTTGGAAATGTTCGAGCTATAATTCTTTCAGCCAGTACAGCTGTAATTCCTTTGTTACGACACTCTGATACAATAAAAAGTCTGGTTAGGTTTAGGCACCAAACAACACATGAATGAATGACAGAAACGAGAAGCCAACACTCACCGGTAGAGACACAAAATCAACAGCTGGCTCCGACTGTAGCTGCACAGCTAAACACACCGTAGCAGCTTTCTCTGCTCAGCAGCCACAAACTCGAGTCTTCAGCACTGCATACACCTCCGTCCGTCCATCCACCTTCCCTCCATCTCCAAATGCAGACTTCTCCCCTTTTTCATTGACATTCTGTGTTGTTCTGCTTTCGTGTGCACATAATCACTACGGCCTCAGGCACTTATATATGATTACAGGTTGTCTTTTGCCACTTGTATCCTCTCTGCTTGTTCCTCTGGAGAGGCCGCGTTGTGTGGTTAGATGGCTAATGCAGTAGCTAACTAGCTTGTGAAACATGACGAGACAGTGCAGCGGAGGGTTGGCTTTGATGAGTTTTGACTTCACGCTGCAAGTTAGCAAGAAGTAATGCTGGAAAATAAATCAACCTTTTCATCTTTTTGCTCTCCTGTGACAACAGAGCTGTCTTGAATGTTACATTAGCTGGCCTGCTAACTGCTAGCTACAACCTTGACTGCTGAATTGAAGCTAATGTATGTGCATTTATAAGTTTAAGAATTGAAGTGGTAATATTACATGTTCACTCCAAACTGAACATGTTTTTACTATTATATGGACGTATGGCAAAATTTAACCTTTATTCCACTCGGCATGCTGGAATGTTGATAAAAGAGACACTCTCGATCTCTCAACAGGGCAGAAGTGAGTCTGGGTTGCTATTTCTGGTGCATGTACATAACAAAACACCATTTCCAAAGATGACATAAACAATAAATAAAATGTCTCTATTTGAAATTCGTCACAACTTCACCAACTTCCAAGGTGCACAGAAGAGGAAAGAAATATTGAAAAGGTCAAAAAACTGCAGCGACACTTGTCGTTACCCCAGCAACTTTAATAGGCCGACGCGTTTGAGAACATCCTTGGTGACAAACTGAAACCTGACAGCCTAATAAAGGGGTTTGATTAACTAAAAGTGTTGCTGGAGCTTTATTTTTTGACCTCTCCATGCATCAGAGTCATAAATGAATGGTGCATGATCATAAAAAACCTCTTTATAAGCTCAAGACACCTATTCTTGAAAAGCTAAATATCCATTCATGTTCTGTACTGCTTGTCCGTTAAGGGTCCCGGGGGCCTGGAGCCTATCCCAGCTGACAATGGGTGAGAGGCGGGGTTCACCCTGGACAGGCTGCCAGTCTGCTGTAGGGCCATCAGGAGCAATTAGGGGTTCAGTATCTTGGTCAAGGATACTTGGACATGGTCACTGGGGGAAGTGAGGATCGAACCAGCAACCATTCGGTTGCTAGACGGCCACTCTACCTCTGAGCCATGCCACCCCAAAAGCACGATATATTTAAGTTGATTTCAAATTCAGAGGTTTCCTGTGCATTACTTCAGTATTATTTTGATGTCTTGTGTACTTGTATTTTCTCCTTTGCTATATTTGAGAGAAATATATTGAATATCGGCCAATGTATTGGAATTTTTACAGGATTTACATATAAAGATGAACGAGTGAAAGCATTAAAAATGCTAAAGAAATATCCATTAAGCCCCGTTACAGAGTTATGTTTCTATCACTAAAAGAGCTCGTGTTTTTATTGTAATCCTTCATTATTTTAAATACCAATGTTTCAAGCTCTTTCTCATTTTGGGTTGTTGTTTTCTTTCTAGCAAAGCTTTAAATCATCAGGCTTTATTTCAAGGTCCACAAAAATGACCATGCAACTCTGCACAGCAGTTCTATTTTTGGTCCTTCAAACTTTTCTGAGGAAGTTGGGATGCTGGTCTCCAGGGATTGTCACCAGCCCATTTCTGTGTAAAGATATTTATCTTTATGGCTTTTGTGAAAATGAGGAGATTAACCCCATAACTAGCAGACATCTTATAGTTGATCTGAGGATCATTAGTCCACATTAATAACCCATGGAAGTGCAAATGGTTTTTTTTATCATCTTAATTACATGACATCTGAGCTCTCTATCTATAGATGACTCTCAGTAGAGAAGAGACCGTCTCAGTGACTTCGAGGTATTTGTATGGTGTGCAAAAAAAAAAATCCTGGTGCTGCTAAATAATGTGCAGTATAAGAGCGTATTACACACACACACACACACACACACACACACACACACACACACACACACACACACACGTACAAACACAGCCATCAGCCGTCTAAACTAAAAAGGATGCCATTGCCCATTAGAGAGATAGATTGACAGCAGTGCAAAATAAATCTTTGTGGCAGTGAGTCAGAAATATAAATAGAGCACCTAAGATAGATTTGTCTCCAGTGTTGATGAAGTTACCTTTGGGGGTAGAGCTCTACCTTTTTAGTAATGAGGACAACCACAAACTGTTTGGTCTCCTAATGAAAAATGATCGTTGCGGAGGGGCCGCACAAAGTGCTACAGCATAACACCTCACTTAGGCATTCTCTCTCTCTCTCTCCCTCTCTCTCTCTCTCTCTCTCTCTCTTTTTCTCTCTATGTGGCAGTTCTCAGCAAAAAAAAAAAAAAAAAACAGCAAAAATGGGATTGATTTGTGAAAGAATCAGCCCCACCTGGTGGCTTTAAGGCACACTTATCTATACATGAAGAAGAAATATGATTCTACATTCATATCAATTTGCTGATGAGAGGTTTACAGCTGAGTATACCATCAGCACAGAGTGACATTTATAGTACACATTTGCTCATTTAAAAGCTCTGATTACAATAATCTAAACTGATCAACAAAACCTGTAGTGGAGGTGTATTTTAATGCTTAACCAGAACAAAAATGAGACCATTAAATGTTGAATTATTTTTAATTAGATCAATAAACGCTGGTAAAATCAGGTAGGCAGGGGAGAGGAGAAATGCTCTATTACCCGTTTTATCATCAAAGTGAGTGCTGTGCTAATTATGCTAGCAGCACCCAGTCAGAGCAGCCCACCAGAGACTGATAACGGAGGACTGCCCAGGGTTACGGTGATTGGGCGCACCAGCTCCCTTTACGCCGTCTCATCGGACAGGTTGAGCTCCTGATATTCATGTAGGACACAACATAATATAGATCAGCACTAAGAAAGAGAGAGAGGGAGAGACTGTGTGTGTGTGTGTGTGTGTGTGTGTGTGTGTGTGTGTGTGGTGGGGGGGTTCTTTCTAGCCTGAGTTTGAGAGCTGGCATCCAATTAGAGCTCTATTGCTAATCAATGTGTGGCATTATAGGTTGTATAAATCACACTCTGCTGTATGGGTCGTTAACAGGGAAGCCACCGGGGAGGCGTGGATAGAACAAACACTCACAGAACAGAAACGTCTGAAGCTAAAAACACTACTGCAGCGATGGAGAAGATGCTTCAATTGAAAGGTTTTTGTTCGATTTAGTGAGGTCATTTACCAAACAACCATAGGCATTTTGCATTTAGTAAAACAAAAATTGGTTCGCGACACTCACAGGGACACTGCTTTCTAATAATGCTATGTAATCTAGGCTCAGATGATTATTTGCAATTTGCGGTTACCAAACAAGCACAGACCACCGGAGGTGCTTCTCAAATATTAGGAGGCAAGAAGAAAGAGGTTCCTGTGAACATTTTTAATTGAGGATGTAGTTATTCTGCCCGAAAAAAGCGCGTTAGAAAGTGCACACGCAGGCATTTGTAACCTGAGTGTGGTACAGAGGGGCACCATCTGAAGACTCGCAGGCCCTTTGATGTCTTTTGAATACGGGCATAATGCATGTGTAATTAATAAGCCATTTGCATATGATGAACTAGGGCACTTAGTCAATGTTCCCGGGATACAAATACCTGAGGAAAACAATAACAACAGTGAACATTAAAAAAGGGAGTCTACGCAAAAAAAGACAAATCTATGGCCCGCTTCGGATTAGAAATACATTAGCAGCTAATTATGTTCTAATTGCCAATATTTTAGCAGGTGTTTGTACTTAACCAGTGGTAATGCCCTCCTAGAACAAGCTCATCAGGGTTATCCTCAGGTGGATCTTTGCGGCCCTTAGTGATTAGGAGGCGACAAGATGGACTCGTGGCCAAAAAACCCGGATAATAATAATAATAAGGCCTGTGAATGCTGCTGCAGTCGTAATAATTGTAAAGGAATAAGAAGAGAAAGAAAACATGACAATTATAAAGTGTTGCCAGTGCAGTGAGATTAGAGCTGGGAGCTCACGGTTCAAAGAGGAGTATTAATTTTTTTTCGACTAAATGTTTTCAAAGCAATCAAAGACTCTGGGAGGTGGAATTCTCTTACCTAATCAAACAGCAAACGTAACCCAGAGCCTGATTAAATATTGAGCTTAGGACTTTTCACATATCTTTTTTCATTGGCCTGCTGACATTTGGCAGCATGGGAGCATCAAACTCCCATAAGTCCCCGGAGTTGGTCCACTCTGGAAAAAAGGGGCACAAAAAAAAAAAGTGCTGAGCCAGCAGATCAAAGTGGAGAAATATATTGAAGTGAAAGGAAATGAGCATACATCATTACTGTTGTATCTATGGTCATATACACCAGGGAGGGACGGTGGTAAAGGATTTGTTCAAAACAGGATAAAGACATGATTAAAACAGTAGAAATAAAAGTGTAAATAATTAAATCAATGACGGTTAAATTCAATTAAACCTTGGAGAGCTGATGCAACGAGTGTTCTGCCACATCATTCGAGGTGATATGGAATGAATTTTAAAGTCGGCTCAACATTTTACATTGATGTAAATTTGTTTTTGGCTTGTTCTTTTTTTTCATTCAGTGCCTGTATCTGCTACGGTGGTGGAGAGGCACAGGTCCTAGTCGATGTTGACAATCATATCAGGTTTTCAGAGAAGACTCAGAGTTTAGGAGCTGATTCATGAAACTGGAATGAACAGAACCGAGCAATTATTTAATCGCTAATGTTTTCATGAGCACGGTTTGGATATTAGCTGAGTCTCTATTGATGCTCCAATCGACCACGCGGGAAACTCAAAGAAAACAATGAGGGTTAACCGCGGGGTCTCTTACAGCCACGTCAGAACTGCGGCTTCTTCAAATTAAAAGCGCTGAACAAGCAAAACTCGAGGCGGCTTCTATTTTGAAGCTTTCGGAAGAACTCATCACTGTTGTTTAAAAATGCTTCTATAACGTGACGTGGAGCTAGTCGTCTTTTTTTTTTTTTTTTTTTTTGATGGCAGAGGACAGTTTTGACTGTTGCAGGAAGCGATGGAAGGATGAGAGGAGCAGCTGCAGTGAGCTGCCAGATGTAGAGCTGCAGGCTGCACGCGTCCGAATCGGGCCGCTGCAGATGTTTAATGCCTTTATTAAATCTATACCAGTTAGTTTGGAAATACACCAGTTGCTCCTGGTTGTAGTACATTTCTGCAATGAGTTAGTTTTTTTTTTGGGGGGGGGGGGGTGTTTGCTGCAGCACCTCTTAACACAGGTATCCAGTCAAAGGTGTGACACATCAAGCAATCAAGTCTATCAGAGGAATATTTGAACATTATTACTAACTTGTGCTTTTCTGACATGGCAAAATGTGATGTGTTTATAAAGATCCCTTTCTGGAAAACCATTTTTTTCAACTTTGTAAAAATGCAGATTTGCACAAGATCTTCTGAGAGCTGTAATTCCATGTACCCTTTACGACAATCATACAGGTCCTTCGCCTCGTCGCTTCACACAAGTCTCAATATCTCGAGTCACATCAAATATCTGCTCAACTTTTTTCTCCATCTCCATTTTTTTTGTTCTATACTCTTACCATTGTATTGTTCGACCTTGAGTGAGATGCTGTCAGGCGCTTTTTAGAACATAAGCGTTGCAGTTTCCCATAATCCACTGGGAGTGTTGAGGTGAGAGCTGTGGCCCAGTAGCACTCTGAGTGGCTGGCAGCGGATCAAAAGCAAACGAGGTTCCTGAGCTCATTCCAATTATAACAGCACACACTATCAACTACAAATACAAACAGCACGTAAGTGATAGCGCTGGTGGCCTGGAGGACTGCTGCCAGAGAGCAGGCAGCATGCTAATCAGGATACCTCTTGCCATGGGCTATTTAGGGAATAGCCTCTCATCCCACCAATTCCCCATGCCTTAGCCAGGGAAAAGAAAGAGAAAAAGAGGGGGAAGTGAATTCCCTGAGTGCACAATCCAAGGACAAAATATTAGAAAATGGATCTTTATCTTTGCTCTTGGCCAATATCCATATTAATTACAAAAAAAACACAATGCATATGTAGTGAATAAAATATAAAGAGATTTGTCAAACACATCCACTTACAAATTACCACCCGACGTCTGATCTTATTACTAAAAGAAGTAAAATAACATTGAAAAAACATGAGTTTGCTCATTAGACATTTAATTTTTCTTATAACTCATGCAAGGACAGGATTGTTTTACTTCGCTGGCACACACACAGACACACACACACACACACACACACACACACACACACACACACACACACACACGTTGGTTTAACCTTTTCAAAAGCAGAGTACACAGTCATTTACGACCGCTTCACACAGTTTACAGAAATTAGTCTGATAATTCATACACCAGCGACATCTTCTCATTGTCAGATGATCCAGGAATGTGATTTATATCCGGTTGAGTGTCTTGAAGGGGGAGTGAGATGTTTGGTTCTGTGGTAACGTGCACGCTCCCCCACATCCATGGACAACCCCTCAGAGCTTGGCAACTCTCCAGAGCCATGCAGGGGCGGCGGAGTACAGCGGGAGCCTGAGTGAGAAGCACACATTGTGCGCTGCGGGACCCCACCAGCATCGGCCTAAAGGCACAACTCTCAAGGACATGGAGAACTGGGGCAGAGAACTTCCGAGCTTCCCACTGGCAGGGCAGGCAGACTGAGAAGAAATCATCCCTGCGTCGGTGTGTATGTAGCCGCTGAAATGAACTGAGACAGATTTTCTTGATCAATAAACACTAAACTGTCTATCTACTCTACATCTACTTTATGAAACTGGGTCACAAGAAAAAGACAGGGAGAAATTCTGTAATTTCCTCCAGATGTAAGTGTTACATGAAGGCCTCTTGTTGTTGCACCACTGAAAGAGAGAGACGTTTATCAGCATATATGAATGATGATCTGACAATATTTTAAAAAAGAACAAATTAAAGTGATGCTCTACCCAAAAATTGTTTTACTTTTCAAATATATAATCATAAATAAGTGTTCTCATCTCAAAAAGATGTATTTTTTCCTCCTGCATTACTTCTTTGTGACTCCAGAATGCAGAAAGAACCAGCCATAAAGATGTAGCGTGAAGCTTTAGGAAGCTGACCGCTAAACTGTCAAAAACTGCTGAGAACAAGGGAATGTGTGGAAATAAATGCACCAGCTGGTCACGTTCGACGCTACCATGAGCGCCCAACCGGAAAGGATTTGTGGATTACTGATCACTGAGTTTAGAAGACGCTACTTGTAGTTAAGCAAGAGGGCTGCCATTAGCCTCAAGCTAAGTATACGTGGATGGAACTTCCTGCTTTATGGAGTGACAAAGAAGAAATGAAGAGGGAATAAACATCTTTCTGAGCTCAACACAACCGAGCTCAGCCCCAAAGGACAAGAACCCACAGACACTCCAGCCCACCTGTTCAGTAGCTGATACTGAAACTGATTTGCATATTTAATGTTAACTATTTTCCATGTTGGCTCATATATTTTACTTTATCTTTATTTCAACATTTTACTTTATTTGAATTTAAATACTCTGATTATGTTAAGCTGTTACATATTTCATGATTATATGAGGTTGTCAGCTTTGCACACAAACAGCCTGCTAAGTCTCACTACTTTTCACTTTTCGGAATACATTTGAAATTCTGTACTTTTCATCTTTCGCTTGGGTAAAAAATAAGTTGAGTCAGTACCTCAACAACCACCGCTGCATTTAAGAGGCTTCTTCGGTTCTTCAGTTCTACAGGTGGGCTGCTGCCGGTCAGATAAGATAGAGGAATAACTGTGTGTGTGTGTGTGTGTGTGTGTGTGTGTGTGTGTGTGTGTGTATGTGTGTGTGTGTATGTGTGTGTGTGTGTGTTTGTATCTCAGGGTATAAAGACACCAACTCTTTGTCAAATATCAGTACTAACTTGTCTGACCACCCAGTGATACATTTGAAGCTTTTACTACATGGTGTCTGTGCAGGGAAGTGCGATTCTGCAAGTCTTGCTGACAAACAAAAATGTAATCTCAAAATGGAAATTGCATCTCTCAGCAGCAGCAAACTCAAGATTGGTGTCATATAATATCACCAATAAGAGTATTAATGAATGCATCTCAGCAGAGCTGTAATATATTTCGGGAAATATGATGGATATTTGTTGCCCAAAAGAGAGAAAAGCTTTGGAGGCGGCAGTTCTTTCCCTCATTGTCCTTCCAGTCAGGAGCTCAGGTTTACCCTGGGTCAACCCCTTCTCTCTCCACATTGGGGAGAGGGAACCACACTGATCTGAGATGGAGTACCCCCAACCAAACGTTACCACATCGACCCATGCCACCATCCTGGGCCTCTAATGGAAGTCCTGGGCATCCAAACACCTCCTCTGCTCTGACATGGGCGTCAAGTCGCGCTGCACTCATCACTGGAAGCAGCAGGCCTCGCCGTCCTCTTTTTCTCTCCCTGGGACTGGCTTTTTGGGAACATTGCAGGCAGATGTGTCCAAATGAGCACGTTCTAATTTGTGGGGCCAGGTTAAGGCTCTGCCAGAGGCCTCCGAGAATCAATAGCTTTATTTCCCTAAAATGCCGGCATGGTGAGAACCAGCTCACAGGGTACTTTTAATACCACCACAGTTCCAGTGTCGACTGGGCTTTATTGATTGTGCCCATGTGCAACTACGTGCGCCTTCTGGGGAAGGATCTATTTGTGTCACCCTGGGCTGGGATGGGGGCTCCACTGGAGGAGTTCGAGAGCTCAGCCAATGGAGGATGCCAAAAACATCAAAACAGCCATGTTTACAGATTACCCAAAGGGAAAGCAAATTACAACAATTATGCAGGCTGTGGGAATACTGATATCAGCATACCTGCTATTTCACCCAGAGACTACTTTTATGAGGCCAGAACACATACAAAACAGCACACTCAATTTGATTTGATGGCTAAACCCTCCACAAACGACAGGATTTAAACAAAGCAGTGCACATCAGATGAATGCAAAACTATTCTTTCTAGGGGATCTCCCAGTTTGTGTCCAAAAAATCCTTCCACTTGTTTTGAAACTAATAGCTTATCGGAGGCAGCTATGAATCTGGCAGCCGTCATGACTAACCTGCATTATGGTACATTGTCTCCACCATAGGGTTTTTTTTTCTTCCTTTTTTTTTTTTTTTTAAAAAAAAAGGACAATTACTCATTCCTTGTAAACACTGCAAATTGCTTCACAGAGAGCTCATTTAGCCTGGCAGCATCTCTATCAGCACCCAGGCAACCTATAGGAGAATCTTATCCAAATCACAGGCTTTTGTTTTCAGCTGTCGTGACATATTCATGACTGGGGCCATAATAGTCAGATTCCTGTTAAATCCCCCCGGGAGAGCAGAGAAAATGGTGTCACATCCAATTACTGCGGCGCACCATAGAGGTAAATCAAAACTTGTGTCCATGATCTCTGGTGTCTGAGGTGCACGTACGCAACTGCAGATGTGAAAACGAGACATCATTGATAGAATATTGGAAAACGTACTCTCCTGATAACTTGGGAGGTTGTGTAAGGATTACACGGCAAATTAGATGGAGGCTGTTGGCTTCTTGCAACATAAATTGACACACATAAGATCTAACAGGAAGTGAGGCTGAATGCTCTTAAAATTATGCATTTTTTTTGGTGGCGTGCAGATATTGAAATTGCAGATGAGGATGAGGATACGGTCCTCGTCGGAGGAGGAAGAATCGGATTCACCCACACCTTTTCTGTGGTTGTTTTTTTTTTTTCTGGGGGGGTTGGAGTAAAATAAATGCCTTTGTCTCTCCCTCCACAGTGGTCTTTGGGAAGACATGGTGGTTTGGTGGTTGGAGGGTATCTTAGCAGTGCATAGCCCCGTTTCACCCTGGAGCGGTGCAAAGCTCCTGCCCAATAAAACAGGCAGCATCCCCAGGGCCCCTCCCTCAAGCCTCCAGTCAGCGCTTGTTTTTGCACCATTTATTTAGTGTGACACATCTCCAATTAAACTGTGGAGGCTGCTGCATTCCCCCCATAACTACCTCTTATACCTCCCCATAGACTTTCTGTCACACTGAGAGTGTGGGTATGAGAGTGAAAGGGGGAGTTAGAGGGAGAGGGAAAGAGAGAGAGAGGAAGAGAGGGAGAGGGAGAGAGAGAGATCACATCTTGCCTGCCAGCTATGATCACAATGTCATTTTCCCCTCAGTGGTTAGGAGCCTCCTCTGAAAGGTGCCCTGAATTATAATTATCAAAATATTGAACAAGATAATCACCCTCTTAAATGATGTTGCCATTTCACTATTTGCTTTACCATCACAGAACAGGCGAGGAGCACGACCATCTTAGCTGATAATCAACCCCTGATCAGAATCCCTGCACTTTAAGTTACATGCCCGTCAATTTGAATTTTGGAGCGTTTTAAGATCTTTCTCCTTGCAGCCTCTTCATCCTCCCCCCAACGGCCCCAGACAGTCACAGGAGGAGTGACTTTGTCCGACCCCAATACCGTCTGCGAGGGCGCAGCTGAGGGCAGCAGCTGCCAGGGAGGACTGGTGGGGGAGCGCCCAAAACGCCAGCTCTGCCAAGTGGAAGGGCCGGGGGGAGCCCCAGTGGCAGCTGGGAAGGGTGGGGCAGCCAGCTGTGGAGCAGCAGGATGGTGGGGTTACTGGGAGATGCCACTAAACCTCAGCAGCAAACACAGACGCACAAGTGCACACACAAGCACGTGGAAATATCATCCACAAGTTCACAAAAAACACTTTTACTACTGACACTCATCATCAAGGCAACACAAGCTTGTGGCCCTCTTAACACCAACACCACTCTCTCCCATCACGTGCTTCGGCCACACATCTGGCGTACCATCTGTAACACTCCCCCCAATGTGACAGGTAGTCCCTCTCCCTCTCTGGAGGGAGCAGGAGGGGAAAGAGGGACAAGGAAGGTAATTTTGGGTGTAAATGTGTTCTGGACCTATCCGGATGCATCTGGACAGAGCCGACACGGTGCAGAGTGGTGCAGGGTCATTATCAGTTGGAAACTGACTAGCAGACAGCAGACGAAGACAAAACAATTAGATCATACTGTCAGATTTTGATGGCACCATCTTGTTTTTTTAGGGAATGAATGATTTTGCACTTCAGGCATCAACATGATCTCTCAATATCTCAAACTATAAATAACATAACAAAACAAAAAAAGCCAAATGTATATTAAAGATTCTTCCAATTTATTTTAATGTACAGTTATACATTACCATGACACAAACGGGACCACCATGTGGATGGGGTGCAGAATGCAAAATATTAAAACAACCATATAAACAATGTTCCCCTCCCCCATGATGCAGCTGTACATAAAATGATCAGTAAAGTTTTGCACCACAACAGATACCAAACCAGTGATAGAAAACTGCACAACCAGTCTTTTACTGTTAATCAACTTCAGAACATTATTTTCACATCTTATGTTACATATTTGACAGTAACAATCTTTAATATTCACACACAACACTATTTGTATGACATCAACTCAAGACGTTTATTCAAAAAGGGGAAAAAGGACTCCAGCATTGTCAACAATAACAAAAAAAAAAACAACAACCTTAAGTCAGAAATGTTTTTCACATCAAGTTCCTGCTCGTCAAATTTTGCAGTCGATGGACGTGAATGTAGCTTTGCAATTAACTCTTCAGCATGGCGCCAGCTTTAGTCACATTCGCCAAATGAGAATGAAGTCTGTCAAGTATTTCAATTTCCTTCCTTCTTGACGCAACAACACAGCGGCAGCAGCTGTGATGCGTTTTCGGTTTCTAATTTGTTCCTCAACTACCGTTTTAGAATAAAAAATAACTGTCATTATCACTTCAGTAACAGATTCCAATTCAATAAAAAACACAACAATGAAATTTAAAAAAAAATGGTGCTGGATGGGATCATCATTACAGATAGTAATAATTAAAAAAAAAAAAAAAAAGACACGTACACTTCATGAAATAAACAACACAGCTTTAGTACTAGTTTAATGTCTTATACAAAGTTATCTTGCTCTAAAAAGAATAAAATATATTTTTACATCATCACATACATCAAGACATGTACCATGGCCTAGCAGGAAGTTTGTCTGGTGCAATCTCTACCCCCCTCCCCCTCCACCCATACGCGCGCTTTACTTGTGGCATTATTGCTTCTTATGAACAGGGAGCTGAAGGTCAGAGAAACGATGCACCGCAGTCAAATAAAACTCTGTACATCTGAATCATCATCATCATCATCATCATCATCATCTCTGAAATCCAAACTGTTGTTAGCTTGTTTCACAATCTGCAATGCTAAAGGATAAGGCAGTTCCATTTTTAAGGCATTGCTGCTTTGAGACATACTGGACCACAGGGTGGACATTAGCAGTGAAAGAACATTATTAGTCAAAGACGTGATAGACAGAACATGTTTTATTGTCAAGGTTGGGAGCCCAAAGGAGGGGGAGGGAGAGAGGGAAGGAGGGAGAGAGGGAAGGAGGGAGGGAGGAAGTTGGGGTTTTTTTTTCCGTTGGTTTTTTTTTTTTTTTTTTTGTATGTTTGTGTCTGAGAATCTCTGTGAGCTGCAACCACTGAGATTGCTTAGCAGCTGACCAGAGGTCAAAGCTCAGACAGATATCAGAGCGGAGTGGTGTGCGTAGCCGTTACCATTTCTCACTGCTGGTAATTTCCATACTGGCCCTGTGGGGGGAGACGTGACAGAATCGTGTTACATGGCAGTTCCAAAAAAAACAACACCAACAACAGAAAAAAAAAAGAAACAACCGAAACAACCGAAAAAAAATCAAAAAACAACAGAGAAAAACATTCATAGCTTTTATGAGGATACAAAATAAAAACATCTGTGGTTTCAACCAGATCATACGGCAAACCATGACTTATGGTCGCATTTGCGTGTATTGACCAGCAGATGGCAGCATGGCCTCACTACTAGCAGCTCTAGTTCTAACTTGACACCTCTGATTTCAGCAGCGATGATGCTCCTTAGTGACTATTATCAATTCGGTGCAAGGACAGTTGATGAATTGCTAAACAGGGGTCGAAGTATGTGTTTGGTTTTAAATAATTATTTAACAGTAGAATGTGAATATTATTTTGTTTCAAATTCATCAAAAGCACAATAGCCTTGTTAATAGCATGGATTAAAGACACACCAAAGCACATATGCTTTTGGCCCGGTTCACTGCAGACTAAGCATGCTGTGTTTCTAGACCTCATGACTTATTCGACCCCTGGTTTCCAACAGAAGTGTTAACAGAAAATTTTAAAATTCTAAAGAAAGGATAAAATAAAGGAGAGAATGGAGGAAAGAAAAAGAGACAGAAGAAACATAACAAATGCAAATTAAGGCTAGGTGGTCAAACGTCTAGATTGGACGTTGAGGTCTTCACAGCAACCATTACCTTTGCTTCTTATAGAGCTAGTCAGGGGGTTCAAATCCCCGGGTCTTTATTTCCTCATGTGCCCCTGAATATTCAAAGATAAAGATATCAAAGTGTAGCTCTGGTCCTCACATAAGACCACAGGAAATACAGGGCAACAAACAGATCTTCCCATGGCAGTCTGCAACACATGTAAGGAAGACTCCTCTTCAAGCCCTCATATTTCCCCGCACTGGCATGTTCGCCAGGATATATAACCATGGTTACAGTTAACAAGTGAAAACACAGTAGTAACAACCCCAAATATGATGATAGCATGCATACAATGCTACCTTTCATGTCTACAACAACATCATATACACACCTGAGTCTGGTAATCAGCATAATAAGCGACAAACTACAGTCGGTGTGTGTGACTCTCTAGTGTGACGGCCATACTCACCTGGTCGTAGCCGTAGGGGCGCTGCTGCTGGCCCTGTGGGGGTCCAGGCTGAGGGGGGCGGTAGCCACCGTACTGTTGGCCCTGCCCCTGAGGATAGTTGGGGTATTGTCCTGGAGCACTTTGGGAGGGACCTTAAACGACAACAACAATAATAATAATTATAATAATATAGAAACATCAACACATCAGCTTAAATGGGTGCATGAATGGCACCCATGAGAACACCTCTAACTGCTGTTATCATTAGAGACACAGAATCTCACTGGCTCACTGTGGTTAAGTACGAATGGAGACACACGAAGAAAACAAATCAACAGAACTTCATGATGGCATAATTCAAGGAATTAAGAAGGGAAGTGGTGCAAAATAAATAAATCAAAGCGGCGTTACAGTCGCTTTGAGTATCACGTTTAGAGCCTGGTACGGAATAAATCTTCAGGTCAATTGATTAATTTTTTAAAAATGTATACTTCCTGAGAGCCAGCAGTCTTTTCACATGGCAAATTGATAATAGATTCACTTTGTTCACAAGAAATGCAATATATGATTTTCTACCTGTTTTTAGGGAACATCATTTTCATCTTTAAACTGAAAAGTGAGCACTCGACAACTTTCACCTCAAGTCATGTTTGCTTTGCCATTTTCAACTAATTCAAATATTCCATGAAAACAGCCATGAACGCTTCATCTGTGTGCCAATAGTTCAGCGAATTAACAGTAGCCTGCCGACCGTAGCAGAACTACAAGGTATGAAACAGTTCATTAACCATAGAGGGAAATAGCCGATTGTGATAGCACTGAGGTCAAATTGCTCGGATTATATCTCATCTGTATGTTCCATAACTGTACTGAGATTTCTGCTCCAAGTCTAGCCAAAGATTTTCTATGAATAAAATGAAGGAAAGTGTTGATTGGTTTTATAAATAAAAATAAATATAAAAAAGCTGATGGATGACAAAGGAGCGTGGATATGTCAGACTTATTTGTTTAGACTGCCCCCACATCGTCTGACTCAGTAATGAATGATAAGGAGTGAGTCAGGTCGGAGCAGCCGTCGGTTCCCTGATGCAAGGAGACATCAAGGAGATTCTGCTGGTCTTCATTAGAGGAATGGGCTTCATTAAAAAAAAGTGGAAAAAAAAGAATCACTTTATCAGCCCCTGTACACTGTAGCAATCTATGCGGGCGCTGTGAAGGACTGAGCAAGGCTTGACTGGGGCTGCAGTCAAATGAGGCCCACGCAGCATCATTAGCTGCTCATAATGCCCGATGCTGTTGAGCATAACCTTGTGGGGGCCCGCAAGAGAAGATGTGTGTGTGTGTGTGTGAATGAGTGTGTGTGCGTGCGTGCCAGATGGATCTCACCTCACAGCCTTTGCCTCTCTGCTAGCTCATTACTAACATGAGCTTTGGCTCAGACAGAGGTTGAGTGATGGAGGAAGACTGAAGAAGCTGCAGGGGCTCTAATACCTACACTGCATCGCATGCGGCTTCTTTCAAAACATCCCATGCGACGTTGGTGACATCTGATAAAACATGCGTTCATTTTAAAGAATCCATGATTTGGTTTGTTTTACAAGCCTTTGTCTCATTTGTGTTTTGTTTTTTTCTTTCCAGGAACCCAATTGAGTTATGACAGCTCAGGGCCTTGTTTAACGTTTAAACAAAGACCAACTGCTGGGCCCTTTCAAAGATGATGGCTTGTTATTTATCAGCTTGCCCACACCTGAATACTTGGAAATACCATGTTGTTGTACTGCTTATTTAGAGATAAAAGGTTCAGTGTTTAGGAAACCAGGGACCGCAGACCTGGAGGATTAATAGTGTGCTCTATTATACTCGGAACTCTGAAAGAACAGATCTCTGCGATCAACAAGTAACAGAACTGCGATTCAAACCAAAATCCTAAGTTAGCGTCTTGTTCCCCGAGTGACATCAGATCAAATGTGACAGCGCACTAACAACTTTAGCTTTTCATACATGTTTGACTTTGCCTTGTTCAATGTCTGCTACCATTCAGTTGATTTGTGTTTAACACGAGTTCTTGCAAGCTCCTCCAAACTCTTTTGACATGTGTGAGTAGCACATGTGCATGTGACCTGACATCCACATGATAATAAAAAGACCCAGGTTGCTACAGGTGACTTGTAGTTTTCCTGAGCTCACACACAGGAAGAGGTCAGAAATACCAAGTAGGAACTATCGACTCTCTAATGCAGCAAAAGGCCTGATGACAATTCTTATTTTGCCCCTCGTACAGGAGGGGCCCGAGCTTTTATAACTGGCCCCTCAGAACAGAGCTACAAGTGCCAGTGGCTGACATGTTCTGGCCGATCCATCATCACTGCTGGAGACCAAGTGTGTTTTTTCCTTTCTTTTCCCATTTCTTTATGCTCGGTTTTAAACAAAGTGTCTGTGTTTATTGAATTTGGTTAAGTTTGTTTTTCTACATATGAGTTGCAATTCCATGGAAACAACATGAATCTAACAGGATACATTATAAAATGCATCATTAATGATTAAAAAAAGGTTTTCATTTGGCAGTGGAAACTGCCATGTTGCCAGTGATTTGCAGTGCATTCTGGGATATTTGCTTTGACCCTGGCTTTGTAGTGTGCCCGTTCTGAGGGCCGGATCCCCACTTTGACCAACCACAACACATGAATGCACAAAACTGAGGTCTTGAATATGGGGGGTTGAGCTCAAAGCTGATGGAAACTCACCGTAACCCTGCTGCTGTGGCGGGTAGCCCTGCTGACCCGGGTACTGCTGTTGAGGAGGGTAGCCCTGCTGCTGGGGGGGGCCTTGCTGATATGCTTCTTGCTGTTGGCCATACTGGGCATTTCCTTTAAGGGGGGGGGGGGGGGGGCAACAGCAGAGAATTTGAGCAACACCACAGCAAAAACCACTCCTTGTAAATATACTATTACACCAATCAGGAGGTATCTGGTATTATCAATAAAAGCAACAGCATTATGTGATAGGAAAGGTGGAAAAATTCAAGAAGAGAAAGGATCCTTTACTCAAAAGCATTTCCTGCTTTAGCTCCTTATACGAAGCAAAAAAAAAATAAAAATCTATAAATCCTCAGACTATAATATTTATTCAGGTAAAATCTGAGATTTTAGAAACTCTTTAAAGAATCTCAGCATTGATCTCACATGCATTTAAATTCAAAGGATTATCCATGTTGTTGGGCTTTTTACTTTAAAGTTGATATCCTTTAAAAGGGAAATCTTTGTGTATGGAAAGTCAAAGGAAAAACAGTGCAGTCAGTAGAGGGAAAAACAAACAACAAAAACAAGTAAATGTTAATTGGACAAAGAAAGTGAAGGATTTGTTTGTCATGAATCTGTCCTCTAAAATGTGGCTGCTATTGCAATTATTAGCCCTAAACAAGCTAGCACAAGGGGGAATATCATCTAACAAATGTGGCCTAGTGGTGGATATTGTCAATCTTAATTGCTGCTCCGCCTTATTTTTTTCTGACTAATAACTATGAACATTTATCAAGGGTGGTGACCTCAGAGAGAGCTGGGACGCTGTGAGGTACGAGTACACGGCATTACTGCAAACAGTGTGTCAATGGGTCAGAGTATTAAAAGTGGTGATAAAATGAAAGGATAACAGTTTTACGGGAATATAAACTGACCGCAGAGGTCCACACAAACCTGTTCCCTGACCTCACTTCAACCAACAGGTGGCGCACCAGACATGATTTGAGGGGACGGCATCGTACGATTGGGGTGCAAGTGTGAACGATCACTCAAAAATCTGAAATTTCCTTCATCAGAATCACTTTGATTTCCCAGGAGATAATAAAGAAATGTCGGGTTTTGTCGAAGTCTCTTGGCATCACGTGTTTTGTCACAACTCCTGGGTTCATGTTTTGGATGATTCCCTACCAGTGACCGGAGGGTTTCTCCTACCTTCTGAGGCGCCCTGTCCTGCGTGACTGTACTGGTCGCCATAGTAGTCTTCCTGCCCTGGGTACTGCTGAGGGGGTCCTACATACACATACACACAACATACACACAAGTAGATTCAAGGTGTTGTTGGATCGGATGTGTGAGGGGAAGAGTAAAGAGGATGGATTCCTTGCCGCTATGTCTATAGAAAGCTTTCCTTTTGGCTCCTTGAATAAATTTTAAAGTTCTTGAACCATCAAGACGTTTGTGAGCAACAGATGTGGAAATAGAGGAAACAAGAGTCAGAAATGCAGGAGAGTGGGTTAGGGAGAAGAAAGATCGACACTCACAACTTGCACACGTGACAAACACACACACTCTGGGCTAGTATACCTTGCTGTGGTGGTCTGTAGGGGGGCATTGGCCTCTGACCCATGACATGATTCCCTTGGTTGACCTGGCTCATCATGCCCATCGGATTTTGTTGCCCTTGGTAGTGCTGGCCGCCACCACCAGGAGGCATGTTATACTGCTGAGAGGGAGGCTGCTGGTGCATCATGGGACCTGTAGTACACCAGAGTTCACTGTCAAACTGCTCAGAATGAAACAACAGCAGCACATGATTGATGGGTTACCAGGGAGACGGATGATACAACCAAAAGTGTTGTTACCTTGGTTGGGCTGCATGTTCATGTTCGGCCGAGGCCCGTAGTTTCCCATGGGCTGGCCCTGTGTCATGTTCATTTGGCTCTGTGCAGGTATGCCCTGGGACGATGGTACCGCGTGATTGTATCCACCCATTGTGCCATGGCTGCTGGGGGGCATATTCATGGAGCCGGTGGGCATATTTGGGGGCTGGTTAGGGCCTGGCCCAGGACCTTGCATGGGCATGTGATTAGGCCCTGGAAAACAACAGCAAAGTCTATTCATGATTTCTACTGAAAGGCTCCAGGAATGATTCTAGGGATTTTCCTGTGAAGTTGTGTTTTTCCAATCTGAAGACAGACACAGAGTCTGTTGGATAACATCAATGCTGGTTTTAGATGCAAACCTATCTGGTCCAATTACAGGATTTAACACACATTTATCATAAGCTGTATAAACCCAGTTCAAAACTTGATTGCTTTATTAGCTGATATGATCCTTTCAAATGTGCCAAGGTCTATTAGCAGTGGCTCAGAGAATCTCCAGTACATAATAATCATGTTGTGGTCATTTTGTCTTCTGGGCACCTCTGACGCAACAACAACTGTGTCAGTTCCTGTTTTGTAGCAAATGAAATAATTGAGGTACAGAGCAGAGGGGGAAGAGGAGGAGGAGGAGGAAGAGCTGGTGTGGGAATGAGTAGGAGGAAATGAGATGGACTCAAGAGGAGCAGTCGCAGCTGATCTGGTCTCTGTAGCCATGATGTGCAGTTACTTATCTCAGAAACGTACAGTCCAGTCAACAACAAAGTATTTCCCAATAATTAAGTTTGAAGATTTGAGGTTCGTCAAAATCATAAGTCAGACCCTGCACTTCACTTCCTTTGTGTGTAACTTCTTTTTAAGCAAATTTTTCTCTTGCAGTTTTTTTAAACTAATTTTGAAGCGTTTTAATGTGAACCGCAGCAGGAGGAGTTCAGTTTGTCTTCTCCATTCCTGACTCTTAGATAGAAGAACTTCAGAGAAAATTAACTTGTGAAATGACAACTATTCTAGTGTGCAGAATTTATACACTGTGTTCATGATCAATCAAGACATGGAGAAAATATGAGCTCAGACAGGAGAAAAGCTGATTCAGAAGTGTTGAAATCTGAAACTTCCGGCTGGAAAGAGCTCCAACTTGACATCGCTTCCAACATCAAACGTAACGACTTTTGATATGTTTGTTTAACTTTTAGCACACAATTCAACGTGTACTTGGACAATATATCAAATTTGTTAATATATATCTCTGATTATAGCAATAAGTATAATTCACCAGCTGTTTTAATGACTAGCTAATGTACAGTGCAGTGTGTTCTTTCGCCTCTAAGTTATCTGCAGCATGAACCCAGCTCTGTTTTGGAACTTGTCTTGAAGGCAACAATGGGAGTACACTGGTCACATGTAATAATGGCGCTGCTGAAACCACTGGTGGGCGCAGCGGGAATCAGAATGAAGAGATCATATGAGTGAGAAAGCCAGAGTTGAGGACATGAGGAGGAGAAAAGAACTGGTGAGGAGATCGCTGAAGAGGAAAGGAGAAGCATAATCGTGCATTAAATGCCATCAACAGGTGACAAATCTGCCATGGACCCCCATTGGTGCAGGTGAAGCCCTGCTCGCCTCTGAATATTTACATTGTATGGGTCTGCCCCTGCCATACATGCGACGCAAATTTTGAATGCATGCCTTGCAAGATGCATGAATGTGGAGGCTGGAGGTGAACATTATGAAGAGATTAAAATCAGAAGAGTGAGAACATCAATCTACTTCCAGTTCTGCTCAGGCATGTAATGACTGAGCCTGACAGAATGAGTCACAGTTTGGAACAGGAAGTGTCACGTTGAGGCCCAGCCCACAAGCAGTACCATGACATTACAGCTTTACATGACCATGCTATTAGGAAAAATGAACAAAATTTGATGTGTCATATGTTGACTTTTACATGCAAAATATTTAGTCAATTTGTGTGTGAGAGCCATCAATCCCTTGTCTTTAAAATGGCAAACAGCTGCCCTATGGTTGAACTGGTTCCTAACGTAATGTTTAGTTTATAAATAAACCCAAACAAAACTGACATGACATTAGAGATTATGATACTTAATGAGGAGCAGATAATGATGATGAAAAGAAATGGAAATCCAAGACCACCAAAGCTGAAAAATAGGTGACATCATCCTTCAGCAGAGCAACCTCCCTCACAGTTCTGTGGTGTTGCTAGGCAACCTGAGTGAGACAGGGACTGAGGGAGAAGAAGGGTAAAGAAAAAAAAAAAAGGGAGAAGATGAGGGAGGTGACTTACCAGGCATCTGTCCATTCATCTGGCTCTGCATGTGTGGGGCTGGAGGGCCACCGCTGACCATACCCTCAGAGGGCATGTTGTGACCGTGAGGAGGCTGAGGAGGGGGCCCACTTTGGTTCATCCCACCAGGGCCCATGGGCATGTTCTGAGTGGGTGGCTACATGCACACAATGCAAATACACATTAGCAGCGTTGTAACATATCTAACTCTGGGACACTCATAAAGGGCAGACTCCAGAAACAAGCTCTTTGTACAAAATACTACAGATAAGTATCACAGCGATCAGACTTAAATCAATCAAATATGAAGAAAATCATAAAATATAATACTTAAACACACAAATAAACTGTCATAAGTAGTACTAGTACATAGCCACATCATCACCATCTTCAATTAAAACCTTTTAAAGGAGGTATGACAACAAAAAAAACGAGCACATGCAGACACATCAACTAAGGCAAATACATTTCTGTGACTAATTCAATAATAAGAAGATGTGATACCACGGGTGACACTACTACATACAGGGCACCTACAGCTTTCAACAGGTTAAACCTAAGTTGTTTTGTTTTTTTAAAAACCTTAAATTCTTGGACCTAAATCCCAGCCATACCAACAGACACATTCAAAATACCAAACCAAACTCATTTTCTGCCAGGACTGCTACTTAGCTGTTGTCTGATAAATTCAATTAAGGCTGTAAATTTTGTGACTAATGGCTCTGGGTTAGTTTATTTCCAGTTGAACTGATGGGTGTATGCAGCCAGCGCAATTCTCCCAAACTGATTAATATGATACAGGGAGGATATAACATACAACATGCATGTAACTTCCTGATCCTACATATTCTTAAAAATCTATGAATAAAACATTATTAAGACCATATTAGCCATCTTAAATCAAATGTAAGACAATGTAAGGGCCCTTTATGCAAAAGAGGTTTTGTGAACATTTACGACAATCAACACTGACTGTCAGGTGTATGGGCGTTGAAAATAACAAAAACAAAATAAAAACACTAGAATATTTCTGTTCTATTTATATTCCGAGTTAACATGCTGATATATTTGCTCAGCATCCTATAATGTTGAACTGCTGAATGTGGACAGCTTCCAGTCATTTACGTAATACTGAAATCTGTTAACCAGTTTTAACTGCTAAACGGTGACATCAGCATCACCATACAAGACAGAGAAATATAAATACTCACCGCCGGGAGGAGAGATTGCATGTTCTGATTGGAGTCTGCTATTGTTGCCAGGTACACTAAATTTCTGTGCAGCATCTGTTGATACCTGTGGAAATATAGGGTTATCCACAAGAGCTGCGGGTCAAAGCGAAAATAACATAGCAGCGATTTCCAGACGAGAGAAGGTTATTAGAATAACTTACTGTGAACACTCTGCTGTTTTGCCTTTGCTCTGAAAGTCCATTATACACTGAATCAGCTGGTTATTTTCATCAAGTAACTGCAAAAGTAAAAGCAGACTTCTAAATCATCAAATTTATAAACAACTCCTTTATCTTAAACATAGGACCTTGATTTATTTGGAGGATGTGAGCTGTTTTTTGTGATGTGAGTGCGCGCTGTAGCTAACAAAAGACGCGTCCTGCTAGCTTGCTGTATTCAGCTAACGAAACCACAGGCCTTCATTCATTTAAAACACAAATATATGCTCATTGAGCGAAGACTCATCGTCAACGCATGGTACTCTGACTCCGGTGAGGTTCATATTCACCGCGCTTTGACCCTTCATCATTGTTCCCAATCTATTCGCAGTTGGACTTGGATGGGCACTGGTCAATTAGCTCAACGGCTAACAGCGCCTGACTCCACAGCCTCCATTCTGCGACACGCAAAAAAGATGAATTACCTTTTGTATTCCAGCGGGTGTTATATCACCCTTTCCACGCTGCCTGTGAGGTGCAAACGCCACCGACATGGTGCTTCTCCAGGAAATGAAGTGAACTAGCGCATAAACGATAAAAGTAGCTCACACACTTCACAAATCGGTACAACTCAGATCAAACAGTTCAGAATAGGATGCAATTTCATAATGCAGCGGTCCGTCTTGGGGGATACAATAAATTTACAAACATCGTCGAGGATTTTGTTTTTTTCGTATCTAGTGTAATGCATGGCTCTTTTATTTCAGTATTGTATTTGAAATATTTCGACACAATTGTTAACGTGGTAGAAAACTCCCCAACATTTCTGTTTTATTGAAACACAATTTCACCCATGTTTTATGTAATGGTACAGTCTACATCTAGTCGAGGAGGCCACGGGAAACGGACTGCTCAATAATAGTGGGGGCAATCTGGGTTTTAATTTATTTGTATATTATATCGCTTATTACGAGCCGTATAAGGCAATGTTCTCCCATATCGAAGTTTATGCGTCATTTTATTCGTTTACATCAACTATTCACATTGCTATACAAAAACACGTTCATATCCTGAGTAAATAAACCCTTAGTCCTAAAATATTAAAATCAAAACGTGTATGATGTATTCATCTGAGATTGTAACTATTTAGTTGGAAAATCTTTTACAATACTCAAAATATATGTCTTCATTTAAAAATGAAAACGTAACAGTAGATACATGCAATGCAACAACGTTCCCCTGCTACACCTTAGATTTGGTATCACCCAAGTTCAGGGTTCACGCGCAGGCGTCGTTATCGACACACGGTCGCTTTGCGGAGTGAGCTGCTCCTTGCTAACTAGCTGAATCATTTAGTTGAAGTCTCCCTTTTCTCGTGATTGTACGTGTCTTGCAAGGCAATGGCGGCAAGATATGACAGAGCTATCACTGTATTTTCTCCCGATGGCCATCTCTTTCAAGTGGAGTATGCCCAAGAAGCTGTAAAAAAGGGTTCAACTGCGGTAAGTCAAATAATGGAAAGTAATGCTAAAGCAAACGATAGTTAGCCATTAAGCTAACATAACTTAGCAACTAGCAAACGCTGTTTTATATGAGACAAGTATGTTGCACATTTTCGTACAACACGAAGTGTGAATAAATATTTGAAAGCAACGACATTGTTGGGTTACAATCTGTACATACAACAGTTCCCTAAATATAAAAACAAACCTAACGATGATTGAAAATGTACCAATCATTGAGTCGCTGTGTCACGCTCACAATGGTTTCAGTTTCAGTGTCCCTGAACACAACTGACGGTATTAGCTGTAGTTTAAACACGCTAATGAGGGTTTATCGCGCTCCCAATATCGTAGAACTAAGTCTTCAAAGTTCTTTTTTTCTGGTGTCAACTCCCGTGAGAATAGAGTTTAAACACCTTCGTAGTTCTGTAAATCTCATGCTAGCTACATCCCTTACAGCTCAGCTTTACACCGTAATTTAACTCTCAAACCTGACATATTTGGTGAAGTGTTTGACATGAGTTGTAATCGCCATACAACACATAATAAACGGAAAAGTATCACTGTCTGTTGTAGACGGTATTATGGTTCATTTGGCGCTTTAGGATTCAAATATCGAATTAGGATTTCATTTGCGGTTCGTAGATGGCGCAAGTACCCTAAAACATTTAATAACAAGTTTCTGTCGTCTCTGTGAGGCCAATGTTTGATGATTCATTTAAACCTATTTTCCATGCAGGTGGGAATCCGAGGCAAGGACATAGTTGTCCTGGGTGTGGAGAAGAAATCTGTTGCGAAGTTGCAGGAGGAGAGGACTGTCCGCAAAATATGCGCCTTGGATGAGCATGTCTGCATGGCATTTGCAGGTATCTTGAATAACAACACAATTTCAGGTTTCTCACTCACCGGTGACTTCCAGCTGAATGTTATGCTAACCCTGCTATAAATTCAGTCATAAGAAAGATGATGATTCTGTTCAGTTTCTCATTTACTCTGCTCCGAGGGTGTTAATAATTTATTATAGTAACAGCAGCGTTAAACTGCAATACATCAGATTGAGAGTCTATTGTAATATTTTGGCCACTCAATTAAATATGAGAGGTCAGATGTTGGTCAGTATAACGTGCTGCAGTACAACACCCGCTATGTGTTGCTACAATACATAAGCAAATACATTTGTTGGTGTCACCAAGAACTGAAAAATTGGACGAGGATTTTTGTTGACAGAGCTGATGCATTGATTGAATTACAGAGAGAGTGTATATTCCATATGTAGTATGACTCAAGTAAACTACCCATTTCTGGGTATCACTTGCCACATACACATTTACCATACTTTATATTTTGACTGTCACTTAGATCAGGCTACTTGCTCTGTTTCTTGAATGTTTTTCAGTCAATTAATCTCTTGATTATTTTTCAGGTCTGACTGCAGATGCTCGTATAGTAATAAACAGAGCTCGGGTTGAGTGCCAGAGCCACAGGCTAACTGTTGAGGACCCCGTCACTGTTGAATACATCACGCGCTACATAGCTACACTGAAACAGGTACTTTCTATGCTAACTGTGCATTGTGAGACTTCATATTCACTTAGCAAGTACATCCTTTAAGTTTTTACACTGAATCCTATTTCTGAGAATGAAGAGTTGGTTCCATTTTTATACCTGCAGCGGTACACTCAAAGCAATGGGCGCAGGCCGTTTGGCATCTCCGCCTTGATTGTGGGCTTTGATTATGATGGAACTCCCAGGCTATATCAGACAGACCCATCAGGAACCTATCATGCTTGGAAGGTCAGTCTGTTTGTCCTTAGAAGATTCCTTTGTTGACATGTTCATGCAACATGCGTCCAAGGAGCTGAATTTTAGTTTTGGTTGATTTTTGCCTGTCATTCTCAAAAAAAATATCAGGCAAATGCAATTGGTCGTAGTGCCAAAACTGTGAGGGAGTTTCTGGAGAAGAATTACACAGATGAAGCCATTGCTGGTGACAATGAAGCAATCAAGTTGGCTATCAAGGCCTTGCTCGAGGTAAGTTTGAGTCTTTGATATACACACACACACTTCATCAGCTCCATCTATTGAAACAAAATAATCAAATACTTTACAAGATAGTCAACTTAAACTGTAACCCATGATCAGTTTACTGAGGGGTTGTATGGCTGAGTCCAATAGCGATATTAGCCAAAGCTTGCTAAACTCGCATAGAAAAGTGTAATTGTCACAAATAAGTGGAACATAAGTGCTAAAATCCTGTTTTATGTTCATGTTTCATCTACTGCAGACCTGTCAGGATTGATCTGTTTTTGTCACAGGTTGTTCAGTCTGGTGGGAAAAACATCGAACTTGCTGTCATCAGACGGAATCAGCCTCTGAAGGTGATCATCCTATACGTTTGTTTTTGTGTGCTACCTTTCCTAAAACCAGCAGGCCAACAGATGTTTATCTTCTCAGATTTTGGAATCCAAGGAGATCGAGACCCTGGTGGCTGAGATTGAGAAAGAAAAGGAGGAAGAGGCAGAGAAGAAGAAGCAGAAGAAAACCACTTGAAGTGGTTCCCTAAGTTTTTTTTATTATTATTATTACTATTGTTGCACTTGGATGACAGTAGCTAAATTGGATTCCAAATATTCAAACGCTTCAGGGGGTTTACTACTCATCATTTATTTCATTGTTAAGAACTGAATCATAACTTGGCCTCCATTGATGTTCAAAGGATTTGTGAGTGAATATCGACGTACTTCACTTCCAGCTGATGACTACGTGTAAATGTTCCCAGCGTAGGTTTCAAGTTAGGCTTCAGATCTTACGGGATACTTTTATATCATCCACCAAAACAGCTTTGATGGTTCGAAATCTCAAATGGTAAAAAAAAAAAAACCCAGTTTGTAACATTCTGAATTATAAAGAAAGCAGACGCTCAATAAAAGGTGAGTTGTTTATAAGATTTTGCTTATGTTGATTTCAAACTACTTACATAATAGTTGGGTTGCTTTGCTTCACCTGATGCATAAACATGGCATAAATGTCCACAGATGCAGCCATCCCACTTTTTCAGAACAATTTATAAGCTGTGTAACTGGTTGAAGTGACAGGCCTCACCAAGCTCATCTTAAACATTGTTTTTCTTATCTTGTGTAATAAAATATAAAACAAATTTACTGCATTAGTATTATTAACCTACTCAAAACAAGCAGTAAGTAAGAAATACCTCAACTGCTGAGCCTTTCCTAGTAGCCCCTCCATGCTATCACCTCTCCTTCAAGTAAAGTAGAATCCACACGACATTATGTAATACATGGGATTAAATTTGATATAACAATCACTGATAGGTGATACAGCTATCAGCGTCAGGCGGATGCCGAAGCCGTGCATCCTGTGTTCGTAACGAATGACTCATTTATCATCAAGATGGACTTTAAGAAAGCGGAAATATTGTTTCCTTTATCGATTATCCCATTGCTAATTGGAGTGCCTCCATCAGGATGTCTACAGTTTAAAAGGCCATGAGCGGCGGTAAGGGATGTGCAGTGTTGTTCATTTATCAGCGAGCTGTCACACGGAGAGGAAAGATAGCCCATATTGCTTTATAAAGTGCTCACCTCTCCCTCAGTCGTTTAAAGCAAATTAGTGACAAGTGAATTAAATGTCTAATGGTGGCCCAACAAGACCTCCTTTTCCCTCTCTCTCTTTCTCCCTCTCTCTTTTTTTATTTTTTTATTTCACCCTAAATTCGCTTATCAAGCAACCGCTGCTCTGAATTCTCAACGACACAATTATGGCCGGCGGTGTGGTAGGGCTGCTTAATGGGATCCTGGCCTCAGACCCCAGTGGGAACTTTCAGTGACTTTAATCTGGAGCCCTTTGAAAAGTTGTGCCGTGCTGTGCTGAAGAGCCCCGGGGGTTCCCTCTGACTCTCACCAAAGACATAATGGTGAATGGTAAAGTCCTTCATTTAGAGTCATCTCCCCAAGCCAGGATTTCCTGAGTGGGTGCCCTGGCTGCCTTGACGAGAGCAATTGCACTTTGTCTGCAATTTGTCTTGTTTGTGAGTCTTACAGGTCTGTGTTTGGGCTGATGTCAGAGCAGCAGCTAAACACCTGATTAGATTCCAGTATCCATGATGTCATCCAGTCTATGGAGGGAAATATAAATGGACACAGTGATTGGATCTCATTCATTTCATCCACTGTCCTTGTGATTCTCATACTGCAGTCAGGCAGGTGTTGAATTCGCTGGACGTAGAAAACAAGCTGAACTTTTAACAAAGTTTATTCTGGCTAATCCTCTAGCTACAGAGGTTATCTCATCTATCTTGTCAATAGAGCAGCTTATTCTGTGCTACCTCTAAGACTCCTCGTCTCTGGAACTGCTCATGGGGAGAGTTTTTCTTTTTCTTTCTTATATTTATTTATTTTCTGGCATTGTTGCTGCCCATAATCAGCGTTACTCCGCCTCGGGATAGAGTCCATCTCTCTCATCTCTGGCTGCTGCTCATCATTAATGCAGAAAATAATGGCTTCACCAGAGGTCATCGACGGAGGAACGAGGCCCGAGGACATGTCCTCTCCAAGCAAGAATGCACACTGCTGCGGGCTCTCGACCGAGTGCGTTGTTTGTATGCAAACACACTCTGCTTCGAGGCCAATTGCACATGTGAACACACAACAGATTTTTTTGGGGGGGGGGGCTCATGTCTCTTGATCTTTCATGCACATTCACTGAAGTCAGTGTTCTCATGTTGTAGTTGATAAAGAACATGGAGACACACATGTTCAAACACCAGCCGTGTGACCCTTCTCCAATGACATCCATTATTCTCCTCCTCCAGCTGATTTCCGAGTCGCAGGCTGATTTCACTTTGAAGATCTACATTTTTGTCATTTTAATGTGCCACCCTGTAGCTATATTTCAAAGTAAGCCCCTCCTGGGATGTTTAAATTTTGTCAGTGCATAATGTCCTTAGGTCCAAATAAGGCAACTGCTTCAAGGGTAGAAGCACACAGACACTTGCATCTCGGGGGAACTAAGGTTACATTAGTCCTCTGTTAATGTCTCACTGCTGCTGAATGACTGGAGGTGTCATCACCTTCTGCCAGCAGAGCGCAGTGTTGCATCAAAAGCAGCTTCTCATCGTATCAGTTTCACTTTCATCTCACTTTTTGTCCTGCAGATTGGCAGGATGACACCTCCAGCTAACAGCAAACAGAGTCTACTTGCAACTGACATGTTTTTGTCTCCGTGCTTTAACACACACACACACACACACACACACGCACGCACCACAAAGGCTCTCTGAACAATTGAATCCATCGAGGGAGAGTTGTTTTGCTTAAAATTGTCAGATGAAAAAGCAACATTGCTCGTGTCCTCAAGCGATGGCCAAGCTGTCAAAGTGTGTTGGGTCATAAAAGGCTATGCTCTCAACACTGTCCCTTTTCTGCTTGTCACATGTCGACAGTTCCACACATAAACTATTTGTGTATCGCGGATTGGCCCGCCTCCACTCTTGCTCCAGGGCTCTGCAGTATGAAGTAAAGTTTGGGCATATTGGTGTGCTGGCTTACATATCCATAAGCGATCAAAATATGTTCTCTTTTAATGTTCTCTTTTAACTCCTAGCTCCAGGGATACATTTTGAAAATCATTCTATTATCTCGTATCACACATCTCATCTTCTCTGTCCTTAAATCTCTTTCCCCTCTCTCTCCCTCTCTCCCTCGCTCTCTCTCTCTTGCACACATCTTGATTTTCAGCTGTGTTCTTCTTGAACACGCCCTCCACTCTGATGATCATCACACACGGCAACACATACGGTTCAGTAACAGATACGGCTGGCAGCTTTTGGTTTGTCGTTTACCTTTGTGTCCCATGAAAGCTTGCGAAATACTAACAGTTTATGTGAAAAGAGATGGTTTTGAGTTACCCCTCAAGAGTCACCTGTCAGGGGTTTTGTCCCACAGCTGAATACAAGAGCATCCTCCTGTAATTGAAAGTAGACACCACTGGGCCAAACGCACAGAGAAAGAACGGGGGGAGAGTAGGAAAGAGAGGCAAAAAGAAGCAGACAGAGCTAAAATAAACAATTCCCCGGATGCTGCAGGCCAAAAGCAAATGGCCCGGGGGCTTCGTGGCCTCTCAGGGCCGTGGCAGAAGCCAGTCACACACATCACATAGCATTACTTGGGATGGGGTTACAGGAAAATGTCAGCCGATGCATAAGGAGGAACCATCGGCCCATAGGATAATTAGATTGCCTGAGGGAGGTGCAATCTTGCATTCCCACGATTCCTCTCTTTCCACCCACACCCTCTTTTTCATTGTATTTTTTTGAAACCATTTTTTTCTTCTCTCAGTTATTTAATGTTTTCAATTCTGTTGTTTGTTCGGGGAGCCAAATATATTTGCGAAAGCAGTAAATTATTGTAGCTGAAATGGGTTGCTTTGGTACATTTCATGTGTGGCCTCTTCCTCCTCCTCCTCTTCCTTCTCCTCCTCAGTCCTTATGGGGATTTTATTGTAATTTATTGTAGCTTTTGATATCTTGATTTATCTTTCTCAAGGATTTCTCCATCCTCATCTTCATGCACCCTCAGAGTCTGAAGCGCTGTTGGTGGTACAGGTCTCGCTCCCGTGGTCGGTAGATGTGGTCAAGATGTAATAATTCAGATATTAAATCAGTCACTGTGTGTGTTTCAACACCGTCTCGTTTGCGCGGTCTCTTCTATGCTACCCCGTCACCATACGATACTTGTTGTTGCTTAAATTAGTTCCCGCAAACATACAGCTGTATTTTTGCACGTGCATTAGAGAAAGACGGAGCGAAGGATAGCGAGAGGAAAAGAAAGAGACAGCAGGAGAGTTCAGTGTAGATATCTGAGTGCGTCTGACAGAGAGGACAGGCCTGAAGGCAGGTCCCAGCCCCTCAGCACCGAAAATGACACATGACTGCTTTGACTTTTGTCATCCCCTGCTTCCCTTCCTCCAACCCCCCTATACCCAAACCTCCAACAAACACTGAGGCTAGAATAGACACACACACACACACACACACACACACACACACACACACACACACACACACACACACACACACACACACACACACACAGTCACACACTGTATACTGCTTAGATTACATTATCTTTATCCCCAGGACATGAGCCCTCCTTGTTGGATGACATTTGGGCTTGTGCAGCACTAAGGTTACCTTTTTTTGCCCCTGAGTTAAAGATGCCTGTCTGCAGCATGCATTTGAAATGAAGGACGGGGAAAAAATCAGATGAGAAAGATTTCCAAAAGCACTTTGATCAGAGGCATCAACAGTCACGCACAAACTTGTTAAGCAGTATGTAAATTTGGGCTGATACTGAATAAAGTTGCCAGAATGGCATGAATCCATTGTGCTGCGATGATCAAAATAAAAGAGGGCTTCATACGCTGGAGGGCAAGAAAGTCACAGACATGAAGGTTTTTTTTTTCCTTCCTCTTTTTTTTTCTATAAAGGGGCTGATGGGATGCAGAGAGGAGAGATGGAAGGGAGGGAAATGAAAGATAGGGGAAAGCCTGGAAGGATCTCAATCTAAATTAGCAGAGTAGAAGGAAGACTGTGCTGAGTGAGACATATAATTAAATCCAAAGTGATGAAAACATCAGCACTCACTCAGTCACTTGCCAGATGAATTTTTGAAATTGCTACAACGATGATCTGAAGATGTTTCAAAGCTAAAGGTATCCTATTGTTAAGGTACACCAATCTCCCATTTACTGGGATTTCTCTCATCTCTTCTGTCTCTCTCCTTCTCTCTGTCTCTCAGTTCTCTTTATCTCTCCCTTGTTCCCTCTTTTTCTCCGTTGGACACCCTGAGATGAATAGATGTTGTCACTGAGACTCTTGTAGCCTGTCAGCTTTTAAACAAACAGTTAGCAAAAGGATCACTTTCACAGGAAACCTCCCAGTATGAAACAAGCCTATCAGCTCTAGCTTGCTGTGTCTTGTCCCAACAGGAAGATCCACCCAGTGAATGTTGTTGAGGGAAAACTGGTGTGTTCATGCAACCAGAATGTGGGAAAATTCCCCTTTGGAAAGGTTCCACTTCCCAGAAAAGAGTGTTCACATATGATGAATAACTGGCAACATGGTAGTCCCCAGATAACCTGCATTTCTGCTGTAAGAAAAAGTAAAGTGGCAAAATGAACAAGACCAACAAATTAAATGAGATAAGGGGACATACTGTATGTATTTCAACTGATTTCAAAAGCCATAAAGTAGGACAGGACTGATGTCTTCAACCTGGATGTAAGTTATCACGTTGAACATTCCTCCGTCTTTAACTGAGCAAAAATTTTTAAAATGCGTCAGTGGTTCTCGCTAGCTTTATATATTTGAACGTTATGTTCGATGAAATAAAGCATGTCAGTCATTACCACACTTGTTCATTTCAAAGCATTTATGTGTCTCAAAAATGGCAGCTGCTAACAACGAGCTACACCAGGCTAGCTGAAAGCAGAAGAAAGCACTGTTAGTTGAAGTGACAATGAAGTCTTACGTCTGTGCCGCAGTTTTTGCATAGCACAACATTAGCTGAGATATTGCATTTATGCTTCATAAGTCATAAAAGTAAAATGAGTCCCATTTGCTTTGGATCAATGGAACTCATCTTGTTGCTAACTTTGAAGTTGATACAGGATGTCATGATGAAATGAGTTTTGCAGGCTCTGGAGGAAGATTTATAGCCTCCCTTTTGCAAGAAGGCATGAGGTGGGACTTGGATCTGGGAGACTGAAGGAGGCAGATCTGTAGAGCTGACCCACGACGGAGAACTTGTGGTGGTGCAACACAAGAAGGTGTATCAAAGTTGTATTGAAATCATCAGAGAGGTGGGTGAGGTGACGGCGTTGGTTCCCTTTCCTAGCAAACTTTGTATCGAGTGAATGAATGACGTAAGCTTTCATACAGTAAAGGAGAATGGGTAGGTGTCAAAGAGTAGAAGTCATGACTGAAGAGGAGGCTGTGAGTCCTCCTGGTAGAACTTCAGCTTATTATTTCCCCAACCAATCAAAAAACCTCCATTTTCCCAGTGGGATATTCTAAGCTCAACAGGTATTTAGTGCCACCGTGGAGGTTGGAACTTCCCACTTACTCATGATCGCATTCTCTGACCTCGTACGTGGAAAAGGCTCACACCTCATCCTTTGAACTATTGAAGTCACAAGACTGTTTCAGTAGCTTAGCAGCGATGCAGTGCCCGCCCTGCCTTTTGTCTTCATTACTGAAATCTGTATTTACTCTGGCAGCCTGCATCCAACCAAACATCTCTGGCGGAAGCTGGCGACCCTTTCCCTCCCTCCAGTATAGTGTACCTCCGGTAAATCTGTCCTCCCAACAACAAATATCCTTGCACAAAAAAAAAGGCCCCTCAAAAAACAAGCCTGACTTTCGTGAGAAAAAAAAAAGGCCCTCAGGTGTGTTCCCTCTCACTCTTCCTCTCTGCACCTGCACTGAGTCTCTCAAGTACACCGTGTGTCTCTCCACACAATGGAGACAGTGCATAGCCTCTGGCGCCTCTCTCCAGCTGAGAGCCACCTCTCTCCAGAGGACAGGGGAGGAAAACTGCCAGCACTAACAACTGATCCTGGTAGATAAAGGAGCAGATAGGCGAAGAGAGAGTACCTCGGCCAGATACTTGCTTGGTCCTGGTCTTCAGTGCTACCTTTTTCTACTCTGAGACAATGACAGTAAGATTCGGCAGAAGAAAACTTGCAGCTGTACTTGAATACACAATGTACTTTAATTTCCTATGAGATGACGGGTCACAGAGGTGTTTCACTTGCTGAAGTATCCATAGAACCCCCTCACTCCCCCTTGGATGGATTCAGTTTCTGACCTAAACTGTATCAGTCACCATCAATCCTGTCAACCCCACCGCAAACACTGGGTAGTTTCGGCCTTTCTTAATGTGATGTAATGTAGTAGTGCCAGGCCAGATGACCCAGCACCAGATCAGTGTACCACTCACGCTCCCGAGGGCAGCTGACTAGAACAGCAGTTAGGCGAGACTGGCGTTGCAGGTCATCCAGGCCACAGCTGGGAACCCTCAGGCCAAAAATGTTGACCTAATGTGAGTAAGTAAGTGTATATTCAGCTGCATGGAGGGATAATAATATACTGATGTGATGTTTTACACCTGGAGTAGGATTTTTTTTAATGTAAACGACAGTGATGTCAGAGAATACAGGCCCATTTGGATTGATTTCTGACCCAGGACAATGTGTGTGTGGTCTATAAGTGCCAATGCTCCTGGTATTTGTCCTGAGAAAGACCTTGATAGGAATGGGGTCTGAGTGAGAGTGCTTATTTTATTCTCTCCCATGCTGCTGCAGGCTATGGCTGTATTAATGCAATGGCAGGGATCTTTGAAGTTGTGACGTTATGAGACAAAAGCTAATTTCCTTTCCTTTGTTCATTATCGAGAGAGACTTCCAGCCGGGCGGAAAGCATGCTGTGCTAATTATTCCATTCATGAGTCGTCTCTAAAGTATGTAATGGATTTCACTGGGCTTTTCACAGGTGAGAGAGGTGATGTGGCATGCACACTTCTAGGGGGATGTTACTGTCTGGTTTACACCGATTATACCCTTTAAATATATTTAATCCTTAAAGGTAAACAACAATGCAGATTTAAATGACTCAGAATAGAATTTAAGTGTGCCAAAGTTTAAAAGTGAACGTCGCTGCACTTTCAACAAATATATATCCTCTGCAGACTTCTAAGAGCAAAACCACTTTGCAACTCATTAAGATCTGAACCAAATTTCACAAATGAGTTTCTGACTTCATGGGGCCAAGTTTAGGCATAATGGGATTTCCATCTTTCCCTGAAACACATCTTGGCAGAGCATGAAGGCAAATGCAACATTTCACATCTTCTTTGCCTACCAGGATGCCACCCACAACACCTGAGCACTCCCAATAAAGTGTGTCCTGCCATGGATGTATGGCGCCACTGCTCAGAGTCACATCAGTCAAAAAAAGCGAGAAAAAAAAGCAAGAGATGTAGCGGTGTTGCGAGTTTAAGCTGTATACCTCCTCCACTGCTGCCTGACACGCCGCCGCCTCCTCCTCCTCCTCCTCCTCTTCCTCTTCTTTGTTTGTGCTCATTTCATTCTGTGTGCAGCCTCCTGGCAGGCAGGTCAAGGTTTACCCTCGCACCACACACCATTTCCCTCACACGCCGCCTGGGGGAGGAACACTACAGGCCTGAGGCAAGGGCAAGCCCAGACAGCTCACACAGCAATGCCGCCATCACCACTTCTAACTCTAAGAGGACAGAAATACAAAGCTGAGAATCACACACACTCTGTAGGATCTTTCTTTTTCTACCCTTTGCCAATTATACCTTTCTTTCTTTCTTCTTTCTCGCCAACCCTTTATCTTATTGTACATTATTGATTTCTGTCAGTAGTAAGGTATATGTCTATTAACCGACAGCTTTAATAGAGCGACAATAGAAAGCTACACATTTGTTCCCCCTGTAGTGTAAGTGTTCATTTTGAGAGTCTGATACTAACCCTGGCTAGAAGCTAGTGCTGGATTTTTAGCTGTAAATGGAAAACGCCTGTGGGCTTTTCATTTTCTGGGCCCAGACGTTCCCTTCATGGTGTCGGAGCCCTTGTGTTCACAGAGTTCATGTTTTGCTGTGGGGCTTTTTTTTATTTTGTTTTATCTCATAGCTTAGACTAGCAGGGCTTTAACTCCCAGAGGACTCCTGCGTAGCAACAGCAGAGATCAACAAAGTAAGTTTGTTTATGCTGGCTGTGTCCGCATGTTGTCGACTTATACATTTCTCAGTCTCCATTTCCTGCCTCTCCTTGCCCCAGGGGAAAGGAGCCCTCTAATTGGATCTTGTTCTAATTGAGCCTAATACTGGAGCTAACCGGAGTTGGGCCCTGTGGCTAATGAAGAGCTGAATCAAAACTAAGCACAAAAACTTTGACTGTGCACGAATGTGTGTGTGTGTGTGTGTGTGTGTGTGTGCGTGCTTGTGTTGTTTTTTTTGGTCTACATTCACGGATGCACACTTCTCATTTCAGTTTATAGTCTCTAATTTCAACCTTTTATTCTTTTTTTTGTTTGTTTTTGTTGAGGAAAAGAGATAATTTACCACACGTTCACAGCCAGGCTATTATTTAGCCCTTTGCCTTAAATTTGGTCAAAGTCGGTTACATGATGAACATTTTTAATTTAAACTCACGAGAGAGCTGCTCGTTATTGTCAGATTTTTTAAAAACATGTCACTATTGTGTACACCTTTAGCGTCGCCAACCACAGGCAAAATTTTGTAAGACAATATTAACTGCAGCATCACCTTAAGGCATTAATCATCACAGCTTTTTCTTTGATTTTATATCTATTTGTCTGAGTTTAAGAGGTTTTATGTTTAACTCTTGTTTGACTTCCTGGCTTAAATGGATTCATTAGAAAATCAACACGATCTAATCCAAAAAATCCCTCTAGATTACCAGCCAATGAAAAATCAACGATCCTTTGAAGTTGGCGTTTAAAAAAAAAAAAAGACTTCATTTTACCGTTATCCATTGGCAATAACCTCTTGAAATGACATTCACTGTTGAAAAATATGAAACGATGTGATTAATTGTGACGTATCAGTGCAGTTAAGGTGTGGGAAGGTTTAGAGACAAAAAAATACCCCCACCTGGTTTAGGTCCTCTCAAAAAAAAAAAAAAAGTGTATACAAGCAGGATGTGTGACATCACAAATATTTTCAAAGATGATCCTTATTCAGTTGATAGTAAAAGTTTAACGCTGCATTAACAAGGCTATAGTGCTGTACATTTGCACCTGCTTTGCTGACTGGTCGCTAGATTCTGTCTCTGCAGCTCCGTAGGTATTGTCTGGTCATGGTTACTGGTTTTGCATCAATGCTGCTGTGTGTCCTTGGTCTTTAGCTAACCAGACACCGGAGCCCTAAAGAAACCAATTTGCAAACGATTTTTTTCCAACTCTTTTTCTCTGTCACACTATATAGCATTTCACTTGGATATAGAATGAAACAAGCCATGCGCATGCTTTAACGGCTGTACATAGAAATGGAAATCAATGATGCCAGATTTGCTTCCAGAGGGCATGAAAAGAAATGACTCCTTTTTCGCCTCCAGCCAAGAGACGGCCTTTCTTTCTTTTTTTACCTATCTGCTCATCGTTTTCTCTCTCTGAGCAGGAGCAGACGTGTCTACACATAAATATAGTGAGTAGTCACACATCTGTGTCCATAATGTGTAATTGAATCACATTCTTCTACATAATCACATTGGCATTGATTTTTCCATTTTTGATTCAGATTGCAGGCATGTGCTTGTCACGATTCAATTCTTAGCCCTCAGATGAGATGCTTCATCTGGCCTTTTTGTAGAGGTTCATACTCGAGTCACAAGGGACGCTAAAGCACCATCCTCAAAAAGTGAAAAAATATCTTTAATAAATTGTTGCTTTTTCTGTTGCAACAGATAGTTTTTTAGTCTTTGCAAAGTCTCCAGACTTTGGCACTGAAATGCAGCCCTACACCGTATGACTCAGATCTTTAATTGGGAATCTAATTAGCTGTCTTAGTTCTAATGATAACAAGTCAATTTTATGCCCTCTCTGCATAGATCTGGTAGTTTATTTTAAGGTATATATGCTGGCAAGAGCCGGTTAGCTCCAGGTGTTGCTGCAATGAACAGTTCATACCAGAAATTAACATGGAAATTACAGTGTGCACTTAGAGCATAGTTTAACTTTATTTTCCCCAGTATGTCATTCCTGCTTGTAAGCTTGCTGCTGCTGCCCATATAGCCTCACACCGTGTTGTTCAGAGCCATTCTCTCAGCTTTTTTTTTCTTCTTATCAGTCTTGATGTTCCAAGCAGTTGGAAGCCTGTGAGGTGAAAACTAAAGGTGCAGTCATGGCGACTTCCACCAGAGGGGAGTTGGGTGGAGACAAAACACTCCAGGTGGGCTGAGCTTTTTTCCCCTCGGGGTCATCTGCCATTTCTGCAGAAGGGCGATGGCTCAGTAAATGGTTCCAGAGCAAATATAGCCTTCTCCTGCCTCCAGGGGTGTAGCCTGAAGGCAGAAAGATGATTGGAAACAGATGAAAGAAAAAAAGATAGGTGGGGCTCCTGGTTGCTCTTGTTCAACGAATTTGCTTTTGAATGTATTTTTTGCTAAGAGTCAAAAGGCTTTTGTTTTGGGAGGATAGACGCTCTCACATGCAAAGACTTGAGAGCGTACATGTGTGTTCATACTCAGTCAAGAGTGGGATTGCATAGCTTGAGTAGCCCTGCAGCTCTTGTCTTGTATGTTGACAGCATTAAAGAAATGGTCAGAAAGCCCATTACCCGGGAATGAAGTGAAAATACATATACATATATTTATTCATGATATCTATATATCTATCTATATATATATGTATGTATTTATGTATGTATGTATGTATACATGCGTATATACATATGTGTGTTTGTGCGTGCGTGTTCCTGTGTGTATGGCCCCTCCTTTGCCCTGTAGCTTTCTCCGGGGTTTCTTGTCACCCAGTGTCTTGAAGGTGAGAGGGCGGGTGATAATTGAACACTCCCTGGCACTTTAACAAATGTATTGAAAGAAAGAATCGAAAAACCTGTTAATGAGATTTCCCACCCCGGGCAGCGCTCAGGGTTATTATTCTTATAATTTTCTTAATCTAATGAGTTACTCAAAGTTTATTTTCAAATGTATTTCTCCCACTCCCCCTTATAGAGCTCCTGTTTTATAAGCCTCAGATCTTTATTATTAAATCCATTTACAATGCTTCGGAGGACTTGTTAGATTTCGAGATAACCAAACCAATGGTAGTGTTGTGAACAATGCAGGAGTGCTGGCCCAGCACCAAGGTGCACATCTTGGGTTTGTTTACCTCACAAGATGGCTTCTGGCTTAGGGAATGGACCATGAAAATGGCTGCTCTCTTTTGCCTGCAGCACTCAATATAGATTGGAGTTTTTCATGTGGCAGTTAGGCTGCTGGGATAAACACCCCAGGGGATGTGCTTTCATTAAGGGCAGTAGCTCTGGGCACTTTTACACTGCTTCCTGTGGCCACTGACCTTCTTTTTACCCGCGGGCTTGCAGCTACACCACAGTTCTGCTTCTTGGTCTCCCTGTCACTCCCAACAACGCCCTGGGGTGGTCACATGACTCAAGTGACTCCTGACCCGCTTGGCCTCCTGCAACCCCTCCCCTCCCGTCGGCACGTCGGTTAGAATGATCACAGACAGCGTAAGGGGTCATATGTGCCCCTTCCAAAATGGCGGCTGTGTCCTTGGGCTTTTGACGGAAGAATTTCCAGAGATGACAGTGTCAAAACATCATGTCAGAAACAGCCAACCTTATGTGTCATCTTAAAGCAGTACAGCTGCAATATTATTCATGTGGAAAAAGTTTTCAGCACTACAGTAAAACTAAGCAAGCATCCATCATTTCCTTCGATTCCACTGCGAGCAATCGTCACTGAGAGCAAATTAGTGATCGAGGGCACCTTTATCCTTGAGTTCAAGCAAATACCGGCTCGTGCTGCATGAGCAGACACAAGCGAGATAATAACACTGCTTCGTCACCGTCCTCCCTGAGCCATTTCGCAGCCATTTCCTCCATGTTATGGTTTCATTTTAGCCACAAGGTTTTGAGGAACACCTGAAGGTGATCTAAGACCCTCACTAGGGTAGTTAATCATTGATCAGAAAACATTCACGTGGACTTGAGGCATTATGTGCTTGAAGTGTGCAGAGAAATATCGATAAAAATGCCCCTGATTCTTTTAATTAAAGGGTAAAAGCCTGATCCTCTCTGATGTTGTTCTCGTTGTTGTTTTAACGCAGGCATTCATATTAATTGTCTAAACAATAACCACATTCTATGAGCAAAAAAAAAAGTATTAGAAGATTTTAAGTGGTCACTAGCTGATTGGTGGATTGAGATATCAGACCAGTTCTCATCAGTACCACCCATACTTCAACCTGCAGGCGAAACAATTTTGTCCTCCACTAGTAAGCAATTAGATTACATTCAAACACACACACACACACACACAAACAGACACACACACAGAGTGCCTCCACAAACTGTATTCACTCTATGCAGCATTCTGCCTTCCTCAGTATGACACTTGCTTCCTCCATATGTGTGTGAACACAAGGATGTGAGTACATAGATAAACACACACACACACACACACACACACACACACACACACGCACACACACACACACACACACACACACACACCCTGTAGGTATAAGGTTCCAGTTGGTATATCTCTGTTTCTAAGCCCCAGTTTGATGCCCTAGTCTCATGGTATCCAACCCCCCACTCTTTCTGCATCCCCTTAGGCTTCTCTATGTGTGTATGTGTGTGTAAAATGGCTACTGAACCAAGAGGGCATTGTTTCTCTCCAGCGGGGGTTTCATAATTGAACGTTCACATTTATGCACCCCTTCAAATACTAAAAGTAAGCCGAGCAACCTTGTTTAAACTCTTGAATCATCCACACTGAAATTAAAACGCCAGATTAAAACTCCAGATTAACCTTCTTGAGGTATCATGACATCCTATCCTATCCACACGGCAGGAAAATTACACTGATTGGATGTTTCCACGGGAGGTGCAAACTCAAGTCAGACTGCATCAGGTTGTGCGTTTTTATAAGCACATGTGTGAGCGAAGCAGGGAGAAGAAAAAGACAGTGGGCAGCAGGGACAAACCCGTCAGCCACTCAGATCACATCAGGTCTGTCGGGACACATTGGAGCACAGCGAGCCTGATGGGATATGCCCGGCGGGGGTGCGAAGAAGGCCAGATGACATACAGAAACAGGGGCAGGCAAATAAGGAAAGAAGAGCAGAGGATGGCACATGGTATTGGCTTTAATGCGCAGTATGTCATTATGAATGGTAACCCTGACTACATTATGTGTTAATTATACAAAAACACCACACACACACACACATACTCGCATTCTTATGCGACATGCAAACAAACACATGCATGCATGCCATAAACATGTAGCCTGGATCTCACACCAGATAACCTACATCTTGAACAACACGTTGCATATGCTAATGTGAAAGGCAGGACTTTTATGAGCTGCACACGATGCATATGCTTGGGCGTGTGGGTAAATGCACAGACACGCTTGGGTACATATGTCCTCAGGGGCAAATAGACACTTCTCTTCATGCCTGTTCTTTAATTGGGGCATTTATTGTTTTGTGGTGGATGTTTACTTCATTAAATTAAGGCGCATTTCAGAATTGCAGCATGTTTCAAGGTTTATATAAGCAAAATTATGCTTTCAGCCATTAAGTTGCAAATTAACATATCTTTATGACTGTGGGATATGCCAGTTGAAGATGCTTTTACATTTTCACACTAATCAACTTGACTTTAACATGTTGGATTTCAGTTTGATTTGCTTTCATCACAAATATTGTTTCCCCCCTCGGCTGTGTGTGGCGGCACATTTATTTGAGTGGAGCTGTGTGTGTGTGTGTGTGTGCGTGTGCGTGTCTGAGAATGTGTTTCTGAGAGTTGTCCATGGCACCTTCATGTCAGCCCAACTGTTCTCTTTCTTAGTAAATTTGAAGATATGTGTTTATGATTAAGGGTGTGTGTGTGTGTGTGTATGGGGGGGGGGGGGTACAAGGACAAAATGAACTAATGTTGAATATTCCATATTGGTTTTACAGTAATTCTTTTCTAATTCTTAGTTTATTCAATTTCATCTCCTTGAGGCTGGTAGGTATGGAAATTAGGTCTGTTCTTTTTTTTTGCCTGTGTAAATTGCAGCTATCACCTCAAGCCTTTTGAACAAGATTACCCAGATGGCCTTGCGTGGTGTGCCTGAAGTTTTATTTTCCTCCTTTGACTGCTTTTCCTTCTTGGCTTCAGGGGGAAGGAGAGAGAACTGGGAAGCCTCCTGAAGGCTGTGGGCAAGGCCAGGAGGCAGCAGCTGTGGTAAAGAGAGATCTGGGGGAAGAAGGAGAAGAAGAAGAAGATGAACGAGTTGGGGAGGGAGCGCTTGCGGGGGTGATGAGACTGGTGCAGGGGGCGTTGTTGTGTGCGGGTGTATGAAAGGGAGGTAGGGGGGAGTTTAGGGGCACCAAAATCTAAAGCTGAGAATACCAGCTATTATGAACACTACCCCCTACCTGGCTAGGCTGACAAGGGGACCGGAATAACCCTTGGAGACCCTAAAGAGGGGGCTGGTTGAGTGGGTACACTCTAAACTTAGGGGTAAGGAAGATACTGTGTCCCGGTGTGGCATCAGCAGTCATATTAGCTATACTTACAGTTGAATCACACCCTTAAACGGCAGGATTTAGTGACAAGCATGATAAATAGCAACCTACTGCCCAGGTGATTATTGTTGTGCGAGTGGTGGGATTTGTCATTGGGTTTCCTCTCACCGTGCCCCGGACATAATCTGCTGCTGGTTTTCTGCCGGAAGCAAGAATATGATTTTAATACATTACATCGGCGCAGAGATAGAGAATTATGCAGAGTTAAAGTGTTCACCTGTTTATTATTCTAACAAGGCTCCATCCACACTAATCTCCAGAAGAACACGCCCAAGTCCTAGATTGCTGATCTTGCCTGGGAGGCAACAGTGAAAGAAGATTCTCACCTGAGATAAGGTGAGGAGAGGGCCAGAAAAGGGGGGGGGGGGGGGATGCACATATCACTTAAAATATACTTACAAAAACACAATACTGGAGGTGAAAAGCTGTTAGAAAATGGTGATGTTTCACTTTTTCCTTGTCATGGACATCCATTCTTTAATTCAGTGCACACACTTTCAGGTGGGGTGTCAGAATCCTGAATGTAGCTGTTCAGACGGTGATATGAAAAGATGTCTCAATGTGGTACCCATATACTCAAACTTTTCTTTTGTTGGATTATTTCACTGTTTCTCAGAAGCTCCAGTATGCTATCGCTGTTTGTTTTCATTCCCTCCATTTGTTTGTTTTATTATGGTTTTGCTCTCCATCATAATGAATCACTTTTTTTTTTTTTTTTTTATCTTGTTCTTATTTATTCTCATGGCTTGAAGGTAGAATGTGGTGGTTGATGAGGGGCTGAAATGAACTGAGCCTTAGCCTTAGCCCGGGGGCTGGCGCATATCTTAGCATAAGTGATGGCCGACCGGAGGGCTAGAGCCTGGCTGAGAGAGCCCCCAGGACAGCAACTCTGACAGATCATGTATTTATAGGTCTGTTGAAAGACCTCTATTGTGTCCCACATAGCCTCAGAGCACGTCTGTCCTCTGTATTATAATAAAGCCAGTGGCCTTACTGCTATGATGGATGGGTGGCCCTCGAATGGCAAACTCCAGAATCATTAGAGCAGTCCGAACATGCAGGTCTACCCATGTGAAAGGCTAACGGTGGGAGGGGTGCTAACGGTGAGCAACACACTACAGTTGAGACCTTTTAATCAAGGCTAGGTATTCCTTATTAATTCTCCGGCAAGCGAGGGAAGGAGGGAGGGAGGGGGGGAGAGAGAGAAAAGAGAAAAGGAGTAAGGGAGGGTTTGCTGATGTTTTTGCCAAAGGATACATTTGCAATTATCTCAGTGGCTTAAAACGCCCTCTAGGCTTTTTCAATACAGGTTAGAGTGAGGCACCTATAGCATTCACAGGCAGCTCCACTGGTCAGATTTCATTGCTGCTGAAAATTTCACCAAAGCCAGCATTCCATCACAGCTCCACTGAGCCATATAGGCTAAAATGTGTGGCCGTGAAGGTACTGTAGCATGGCTGAGAAACTATTAGAAAAAATATATATAAAAAATAAGAATCAGGAACCTGCTCGAATATGCACAAATTCAAGCCAAAAAAAGACAGCTTGACTTCTCTGCGCCTTAAGCCTCACAAGCAGAGTGGTGTTTGAGCTGTTTCCCAACCTCATGTTCTTCTGTTACCTCTGGAGTAGAATATAAATGATACCCTCTCAGTGTACAGTGTATGCCAAGGGGCCTGCAGCGACCATAGTCCGGTCTAAAATTCCTCACTGCGAGCACACCATAACTCAAGGCCTGACTTCTAAATAAACAATGGGAAGCGGGGCGTCTTGAGGAGCATTACCGCAAATCCTGTCATACATTACAGAGCAATCTCCATTAGGTGATGAGTGGATCTGATGAAGCACTTAATCATCAGGCTTTGACTAAGATGCCAAGTCCCGCAGTATGGTGAAGGATATGGATGGAAATGTGTAGACTCAGGATCATTCTTGATTTTTCATATTTGAGAGACATCATGATATATACAGATACTGTAACCAAACATGATCCTGTTTAATGGTAAATGGGCTTCCTTTGTGTAGGGCTTTCTCTACCTTAGTGGTTCTCAAGGCGCTTTACAGGGTTGCCTCATACACCCATTCACTCTCGTGTCCTGATGGCTAAGGCTGCCATGCAAGGTGCCAACCAGCTCATCATGAGCAATTAGGGGTTTCATATTTGTGCTGAAAGTGATGTTTCACCCAAAAAGTGTATTGTGCCTTTCTAGTACTCATAATAGGTGTCTTGACTCACATAGACATTTTCATCTGTATTAGCTCATTGTGACTCCCGAATGCAGACAGAGTCAGCCATGTATTATATATTCAGCGCGACGCCAATATTGCTCCATTGCCACCAACTTTTAACAACAGATAAATGCTCCAGTTGTCCTGTTTGCGAATGCTCAAGTGCATCTTCCAGTACAATCAACATCTCCTTAACACGAGGTAATGATTAAATAGTAAGTAATAAAATTTGCTGTAGTTTTTGGTTATTGGGTGCCATTAGCTTCAAGCTAAACATACATGGCGGGCTCTTTGTGCATTCTGGATTCACAAAGATGTAATGCAGGAGGGGAAAAAAAAAAAAAAAAAAAAAATATATATATATATATATATATATATATATATATATATATATATATATATATATATTCATGTTCCCATTACAATAATACACTTTTTGGGTGAAGCATTAAGACCACTGCAATACATTCTCGCAGAGTCAAGGATTCAGCTGGTAACCCCCCGATTACGAGACGCTCACTTCTGAGATGAGCTGCATGTTTTGTGATTCTCGTTGCCTTGGTGTTTTATTGTAACAGAAATAAATTATACTGTGGTCACTTAATTTGCCCCCAAGTGTGAAATGCAGCCAAAACAGTCGTGTAACATCTGGCAGGTTTTTGTTTGGTTTAAACATATTCATGTGAATAGCATCACTTCACCATCTACAACTCAGGAACGTTGGCAAGTATCCTGCAGTTTTTAAAGCTTGAACATGAACGTGGGACCAAAAGTCAGGCTATCTGGGGTCCTAAAGCATTAGCTTTGTCTATTCTTAAACCAATAATTAATCCCTGGAGCCTTCTTTGAAGATAAATTAGTGTAAATCCATTTTTGTTAGAAAAGGTGAGTGCTCTCATGAGTAGAAAAAACAGAAGATTGTTAGCTTTTCCTCAGTAGCCATCCACCTCTAGTGCTGCTCCACAATCCAAGAAGCAACGGCTGCCAAAGTATCTTGTGAGCTGACAAAACCATGGATGTTACCAAAAGCTTACTGGCTTACAAAAATCTGTTATACATTTAATGTGGTTTATTACAAGTCGCCGTGGGCTCGTACAAAATAGAAAACTTCAAGTACGTTAAGGATTATGCATTAATGTGATACCAGAGAAACAGAAGTGTAGAGTCTCAGTGCGCTCTTGTTTGCGTGTAGACATCTTTTCAAATCACCCATTAAATCATTACAGGTGCAGAACTGCACTTTTTCCTATTTAGACTTCCATTTTACTCTTAAATTCTCTAACTCAAGCAAAGCCACTGTGACATATTATCTGACAAGCGAGTGTCCATTTGAGATATTATTGTCCATCTAAGAACATTTACAGCCCCAAAGACCGTGCAGACATTCATCACACAGATGAACTAATTTTTCCACTAGAAATAATGGCTGGAAATATGTAGCCATTATATCATAATAAAGGTATTTATGAGCCTTCAATCTCACAGCCTCACTATGAGATATCTTTGAAAATTTGAAATCAGCTCCTCAGGCTGTGGCAGGGGGAGGACAGGAGGGAGGGTGAGGAAAAGAGAGAGAGAAAGAGAAGTGGCATGGGAGAGATGTGGGAGTTGTGTTTTGCTTTTTTTTTTTTTTTTTGCCATGGGTTACATTTATAATTATCTTGCTGGCATAAAATTGCCAAGAGGCTTTTTCAATAAAGGTAGGAGGCATCTACTGTGGAGAATATTACCTACAGATCAACACGGAACAAGAGGCAAAGCTGTGGATAGAACAAGGTAAAAAAAAAAAAAAAAAACAACTAAATACTGATCTAAGAAGTGTATTTCGTTGGGACATTCATTAGAGCTGTCATTGCTTGCACTAAGCAGTAGAGCTGAGCCTTATGAGGGCTGATGATTTGAGGACGAGGTGAATGAGTCCATCCACCGACCTTCACTTGTGGTGAGTAAGCAGAGCCTGGGGAGTGAGGGGAAGATGGCCACAGCCACTTTCTCCAGGCCCTACTCTGCCTTTTGATGAGTGGAAATAATCACTAGAGAGAACGCGGGAGAGAGAGACATGATCACAGACGCACCAGAGAAGAGAGGAGGATCTCAAATTACTTTATTCTCCTCAAAACCCCTGTCCTCTAAAGGACTGGAAGTCAGTTTCTTAATACCATTCATCTTTTCTCCAGCAGGCTGTGTCCTGAGAGGAGGATATCTCTAATTCCTTTTCAAGTTAGTGTGAATACAGGAAGTAAGAGGAGATAGGACTGGACGGCGTCTCATTATACTCAGGCTGCCCCACAGGTAATAAACTTAAAAATCACATAGGGTGGACAAAAAGTACCTTTGAATTTTAAGCTAAATGTATTTTCATTCTCTACCTTTCGCCATCCTCATCTATGTGTTTTATTTTAAAAATGTGTCGGTCATTTTTTTTTTTTTTTGTCCATCCATTTAGATTCAAATAGTAAAACCAAAGTTTCTTATGAATTATTATTCATAGAATAAAAAATTGCCAGTGTAGCAAAGAGTAACATTTCAAGTAAAAAAGTCTGCTTTGTTGCCAAGGCTGTTGTGAGTAAATGGATATCTCTCTCTTTTCTGTTTGATAAATATCAAGCTAAAGCTAGCCGCTGGGAAGTTTAGCTTAGCTTGAAGATTAGCTAAGCAGTTGACTCAGAAACAGTATACTCAAAGGTAAAAAAAAAAAAGAAAAAGAAAAAAAAAGGCCTTCTTGCAACTTTAAAACTCAATAACTAACATTTGTTTGGTTCTTTCTAACATCACAATAACCTTTGATTTCATATGGTCTAGATTCCAGGTCCAAAAGTGGTGTAGTTTTTTGATTGGAAGATCATCGACACGCCCATTTGCTTGCTGTGAATTCTCCTTCCAGTTTTTCTATGCATCATCTGATGACATGCTCAGGCTGGGAAGCTAGAATCTGTTCAACTCTGAGACTTGTCCAGAGAATTTGGCAAAATATTTTCATTTTATTGCCTCTCAGTGGAAAATTGTTGACAATTACAATCGGCTCCCAATATTTTTATAAGTAGCTGCCCTGATCATAGCAGCACAGCACAATCCAGAGGTCAAGACACCCTGAACGGAACAAATACGGTCTACGACCTTCTTCACACTGCATCCCCTGTGCATTCACACATGGGTTTGGGAGAAGGTAGGAACTCCAGTCTTGGTCTTGAATACGGGTCCACAAATATTAAAAATAGCCCCAGAGGAATCCTGCTTGTTGATATAGTCATCAGAGTGCGTGTTCTACAGTGGAACTCCAGAACAGGGTTCTGTCGGAGGTTCTGTCATGGTTTTAGGAAGCTGGCAGGCTCAAGATTGTTGAAGATCCCAACTAGCTGTTTTGGAAATTTCTGTTCTCCCCCAGGGAGGCATATCTAGACTCAGTTCAGAGTTCCAGTGTGCACATGTGGAAGAAGAAGCTTTTGTTCAGTCAACAAATTGCTGGACGCGTAACCTCAAGGTGGACCACAAGCTCTAATTTTTGAAGCACTTTATCATTCACAGTTTTGTACTTTTGATTGTGAGCTATGAATTGGTGACGAGCAGATTCTCTTATCCTTGAGAAGACACAAGGCTGGTTTTGTTCTAGATTAATTTTCCAGACGTGAGCAAGATAACAATCTTACATGCCTCCTCCTGAATAGGCCCTCTGTTCACGACTGGAAAATATTCCTGCCAAACCTCTTCATGAAAACGATATGATAAAGAACCTTCTTGGAGCATTTTGTTTTTTTGGAATTCTCCATACTCAAAATTTGTGTTTAATTTGAACCAAAAGAAAAACGCATGAAATGATATTTCTTTTATTTCACAATGTGCTTCCTCGCTGATATATCACCTTAAAAACTCGGCTCTCAATTAATTGAATTCTCGAAACTCGACACGGGCACTGGATTTTTAATTGCACGACTGAAGCAAAGCAATGCTGTGCACCACTCACAGTTGCACCTCTAGCCTATGAGAATAACAGTCAGTCAAAAGGGAATCTAGGGCAAAGAGGCCTGAAAGGGAGACATATAGCATAGACTGTAGATAGCCAAAGAAAGTGGAGATTCTGCCAAAAGCAATGAAGACAACACGACAGGGCTCCATGTGAGATTTCACTTTGGATTTTGGCCCTGCAGGGATATGTGGAAGCACAGCTGACAGGACTTGCGTGGTGAAGTCGACTCTATTCAATATAACTAAGTAAATAATGCCCCATGTAGTCACTGATGCACCAGCATAAATCCTCCAAGGTACTGTATCGCCTTGGTGGAGTTAGCTTCACCTTTCTGGATGTAGAGAACCAAGAACGCGCATAATATTCAAGATTTTGGTCGTAAGACGTAGGAACGCCACGCTGTGAAGACAAAGCAGGCAACACAATGACTCAACGACAACTTCAGCTGAAATTTATTTCACTTTTTTCTGTGCTACATTCCTCTTTTCTCAAATCTAAGGAGCGTAGGTGGGTCAGTCTGCTAAGAAATACTCGATATCCAACTTCTTATCAATATGTGCTACAAATAAAAGTGACTTTTTTTTTTTCAGATTGGTTGGTTGTACAAGTAGCTGTTCAGTCATGTCTCAGGCAACAAATTCATTTTTAAAAAATTCGATGTAAAAAAAACACAAACACAGACAATGCAAAAGATTTACAGGTCATGACTCAAGAGGAATATTATGATCCAATTTTATATTTCTAGCACATTGGGGAGGGGGGGGGGGGCGGGGTCGGTACTTCATCCTCCCCAATGAGGCAAATGGTGCGACATAATAATTTATTAAATTATTTTCTTTACAGCGTATAGGATGGTGCTTAAATTTGATGATTCCAACTATATTTTATGGCATAATCATAAAAAATTCCATTAAAGTACAAAACACTTCATTGGTATCACAATATTCAACATCATGTTAATTGTGAAAAAAGATCGTTGAAACTAAATGTTTATGACAACCGAGACATTCTGTACTGTGAGCGACACATTAATGACCTTTATACAGCGAGGCATCCGAAACAGCCAATTTACCAGTGAGACAACAAAATATTAAGTCACTGGTGACAAGTTACTGTATGCAACGCACTACATCAGCAAATAAAAGCCTTTTTAATTTATGGGGAAAATCATATTCAACCTAATGTAGGCTCCAAGTTTTAAAACAAACTTCATTTGGGGATCCAGCGTATATAAATCTTTTTTTTTTTTCCTCAATCTTTGTTTTAAGGGAGCTAGACAATCACAAATGTCCTTGCAATCTCAAACTTATCAAATGTCTTCTCCTGGCAGAAATCTCCTGTTGCACCTAATTTTTATTCTCTAGATGGTTCTCAAGTTTATGAAAACAAAAACATCAACAAGGAAAACGAAGAAAAACAGAGTCCACAGAGCTCTGCGGTGTCAAGGCTGCCGCAGAAAAGTCCTGCTGCTCAGGAGGTGTCTAGTCCAGCTGCTCTTGCTTTATCCTATTTGAATTGGGTCCTCGCTGACTTGTCCTCCTCAGTTCCCTTCTCAGAACGTACTCGCTGAACTGGGATGAGTCCACGCCTCCCCCGCAGGAGCCAGCGATCTCGAAGCCTCGTTGTTGCAGACGCTCTAGAACCTGGAAAGAGATGACAGTTAGGATTCTGGACGTAATCAGCGACAGAATGACGTTCAATAGTCCTGTACGACTTTGTTTAAACAAAACCTCCATATTGCCATATTCAGAGCACAGAAAGTGCACCAGCTCTAAAAGTTACAGGCCTTAAATCCAAAACAAATAACTGAGATGCTAAAACTCTCAGTAGAGCAGCGTTTGAGGAGGTACGGATCACTGAGGTTTTAGCAGAATTAGATTAAAACTATGTAGCAGACTTTCACCAAAACTGGAGCAGGGATGCAACACAGGCAGAGGAAGACGACATTAAATTTCAGGGTAGATTCATGAAACATACATTTCACGTTTGGGTTTTTGTTTTGGTTGTTGTTTTTTTTTAGATTTGAAAATTTGCCCTCTACTGTAGCAACGAAGCACAATGATCGGAAAAGTTCCCGCTGAGCAAGTTATAAAGAAAACTACAGTGAAACAATTAAGAAAATAGAGAGTAGATGCTTATCTGAGCATTCTGGTGACAGGAAGTGTGTGTGTGTGTGGGCGGGGGGGCTCGTTCATAGAGGTCTTAAAGTCATCAAAAGTTATGATGGTCCTGAAACATTAATGCAGCCTCTCACCTTTTGTTTACTACCGATATGTGGAGAATTCTGTGAAAGTCTGGTGGTTACGAGCTGCCGAGTTAGCGCTGTCTAGCATTGGAAGCAGCTTTGGGAGTAGTAAGAAGTAACATAGAGGCTGTGACGCGAATTTCGATGAGAAAACCAAGAGCCTCTCCTTTTGCCTCATTTTCATTGTTTTCTGTTGAATATTTGTGTTTGTCTGCGCGCATGTGTCTGTGTGTGTGTGTGTTTGTGTGTGCGCAGCTCCTCCTGATCTACCAGCCTTGCAGACATCTACAGACGTGCCCAGGAGGCCTGTAGGATCACATTCCATCGAAGAGGCCCCAGGGAGCCGTGTGGCTTTCTCTCTGCCACTTGGCTCAGTGTGGGCTGCTCAGAAAACCCCACCCCCCCCCCAACAACCCCCAGGCCCAACCCTCCGCCAAAACTACAAAGGTCCCCCTTCTGCTGGCAGCTCTTTCTGCCCCCCTTCCCTTTCTCAAAACCCCCGCCCTGCCTCCATTAGCCGCAGATACAGCATCCACCGCCGGCGTGCTTTAATAACCAAACAGGATTATGGGCCCTGCCTGGGGACAACCTGCCAGGGAGCATGCTCACTCTCTTTGCTCGCTCTCTTCCACTCACACACTTCAGAGACGGGTTTGTTTGTGTGTGTGCGTGTTTTGGTTTTTTTTTTGGAGGGAGATTGGATGTCCTCAGATGAGGACACAGTCCAAATCATTGTGAAATCTCTTCAAATATGCCTCTCGTCTTCCATTTATTGATGAGAATCTAAGAGTTCTACCAAAACCTCAGTGGGGTATCAAAGAGATACAACAATGACTAATTCATGCTGAATATCAACTGAATTGTAACAATTAGATTTTCTCCAGGTTGGCTTGTTCAGGTGTTGCAAGGCTGGTTATAGCTGGAAGGGATTTTGATTAAATCTGTTACATACAATAAAAGGTAGCTGTGCTATATTTATCATGGTTTTGCCACTCCAGAAACCTAAATTTCAACAAAACTCTAAAACGTCCTGGATAGACAAATACAATCACATATACAGTAGTAGATCTGCACCCCCTTAACAATCAATTTTCATAAAACTTCTGATGTAAAATACTGTGGAAACAAGCTGCTCCCCTCAGACGTCTGACTTAAGAGATCTCACGTTCCCAAAGTTCACAGTGAACACCCTCTGTGTTCCGTGTTCAGCAGGTTAACTCCCACACTCACTCCAGAACAAAAAGTGACTCACGGATCATGTGATTCACTCGCAGAAAAGAGGACAAGCAGGTGAGATGTGAAAACCAAGCTCTGAGTTAAGCGAGTGATGCAAATGAGGAATCTGACCGCTCGCGCTACAGAACTAAAATCAATATTCAAGTCAGATCCCAGAAAAGCAAAGAAGGTGGTGTGTAATGATTACTTGTTAAATTGATGCTTTGATGAACACTCAAAAAACACTTTCTCCTGCAAGGCTGTTTTATTATTTGATAAGATTAAATAAGATAAAATTCTGCACTCAAACATCAACAAACCTCTACAGGACTTTATCACGTTCATGTAACATCTGAATGCTGCTCTTCAGGAGGGTGACTGAACGCATCAGAGAAGCCAAATGTTGCTGTTACCTGGACAGAGTTGAGGTGGCAGTACCCATTCAGAGGGAAGCGGATGACATGCGTGGAGTCATGGTTCCACCCGGCATTGACGGAGTTGCACATGACGTCACCGATCTCAGGGAACACGTCTTCTATCAGGGCCTTGTCACCGCTCAGCGTGATCCTCTCACCCAGGTCGGGCGCCACGCGCACCACCAAGCACTCGCAGGGGCGCGACACTCGGCCCAGTTCCTGGTCCTGGCGCCAACGCTCCAGCTCATTAAGCATGGGCTGCAGCTGGAAGTACCGCGCCTCCTCGTACAACAGACTGTAGTCCTACCAGACAAGAGGAAGAGAGTCTAGATTTTAGGATGATGATTCTCATCTAGGAAGAGTCAGGTGTAAGTCATGCTGCCGGGCTTTCCCAGCGGTCCGGACATGTTTACGTCACTCATAACAGAGCTTGAAGATTGATTGTGGTGAAATAAACCAGAGGAAGGGTGCAGAGATGCTGCTAATTTTGTCAACTAAAAGAGAAATGAAACTAATGCTTTTAGCCATGCACCCTGCAAAAAGTGAAAAAAGTGCTTCAAAATTCAAACATGTTCATGTTTAACTTGTTCACGAAGTGATCACGACATCAAATGTAACCACATTTCTAACCCCCACTCTGCTCTTTATTGTCTCTATAGTTCTGAAACACTAGAAATAGCAGAACCAGAGCATCACACTGATGCTGGGTCATCTGTGTGTAAACCAAAGTCATCTTGGTTTGAAGGCAGATCAAACTTCTGTCTTCAGACATCGAACAGCTGGCTCACAAACGTCACTCAAACATTTTCACACCAATAACAAGTTTGTTGAACTGAGTCCTTTCAGAACTGAGTCCTTCCAGAACTGAAATAGTCCTGGTGAGGGATCCCAGCTTAAAAACTGACCCAACTACATGGCCCGAATCAATTTTCCCCTGGCTGGATCTTAATATCCACACTAACTGTCCGCCAGAAGATATTTCTCAACCTTTGTCAATGTTAGTCAAACATTGGGGAGAACGGCAAATATACAAATTTGTATTAAAACAGCAAAACTGATTCCTCAAAGTTGTTAACTGTACGTGTTTGTGTGGAGCGCTAAGCTAACACTCTTGTAAATACTTCACCTTTGTTGTCGAATTGTGTTAAAACCCGCAGTGCAAGACCACGACTGATTACACAACTGCGGCTTTCCCACATTTTTGAGGGATGTTTTATCCTCTCCAAGAACACAGACGTCATAGAAGATTCGCCTTGAGATTTAAAGATCGTCGCAGCATCAGTGTGTGTGGTGATATTGCGACTCTCTCATTTCCACTCTCAACTATAATCTACGTACAGTATGCTGTAATATACAGCTAAGGATCTTACTGAAATCTGTAAAACTATTCCTTGTGTATCGAGTTTCAAAGCCGCTGCCAAAGTGCAGAGGAGATCGAAATAACCAAAACAACACAAATATTTGAGATGCCCTTATTTTTCCAACAACGAAAGAAACTGCAAAAACCAAAACACAATAAAACACTTGACTACATGAACCAACACTAAACCTCAGCAGCTGAAGTAAATAACAAAAACAAAAAAAAACATTAAAAAAAAGACAAAAAAAAGGTCGTGAGTGGAGGAGATGTTGTGTGACATGTAACACAGGGTTACACGGGGTAGAGCAGCAGATCTCTTCCCTGCAGGACTGTGGGGGCCTAATTTGAACTACACTCAACTTTTCTCATGCTCCCCTCGAAATGCGGCCCAAGCCTGAACTTGAGCCTGTCTTTTGTCTTAGCTTATTTTAGCTGACATACTTTCCACTGATTGAGTCACACTTAGGATAGTCTGTCAGATAACATAGTTATTTGTTTTCTTCCAGGGCAAGTTAAGTAATTACTGACTAAATGGCACATAAGAGTAAAATGAAGGGGATTCTAATGGGTCACATTTACTGAAACTCACCCTGGGTGGACATTTGCCACAAGAACACGGGGCGCTGCAGAAATATAGAAGCTGGTATGTGATCGTGGGTGCCAAGTATTCGTTTAGCTGTCTCTGTGCATTATTTTCTTCACATATCTCTAAAAGAATCTTTGTCCTCAGCTAGCTGAAGGGACCAGACATTTGGAAGATCCCTGACATTTAAGGCTCCAGCGTGGGGACCAGCGTGGGGACCAGCGAGGGGACCAGCGAGGGGACCAGCGAGGCAGCCTTCATTGTGTTGAAGGACTGCTGACTGGCTGGTGAGACTTAACAGGTTTTTTTTTTTTTTTTTTTTGTTATTATTATTTTGGGTGGGGTGGGGAGTCACTTACTTTGAAGTCGTCTGGGATGAGCAGTTTGGACGTCCTGAGGAAGTTGAGGATGTAGCGGAACATGTGTCCATCCCTGTCAATGAAGTAGTGCTGCTTCAGGCTGTCCAGGACTATAGGCTCTGTGCCATCAAAGAGGCGACCGATTCTACACACAGAGGAGGAGAGAGGAGGAAGGTTAGAAAAAGAGACAAGGATGGAGAGGACATGAGCAGTCTTATATTTCTTGATCTTTCCATAACTTGCCAGTCACTCATGTACAGAGGGAGAGATGATAAAGCTCTTATGCACGCAAACCAAATACAGAGATTAAAAGCAGAGTTGGTGTGGAGAGGTCAGGCCCAGCTGGTTGTTGAGAGCCTGAGGCAGGGTGCCAGTCACCCTCAGGCTCAGAGCTCGGGGCGACAGCGCAGCCTCCCAGCCTCCAGATGGCCCCGTGCCCTTTGGCCCTTTACTGCTCCTGTGACATCTGTCAAAATAACCAAGTTGCTTTTGTCTCTGCTGCTCTGCATTCTGCACTCAAAGAGCCTCTTTGCCAAAATACCTCTCACACCTGATCCATAACGAATACCACAGATTGTTTAAAAATATTCCGTTTTAAGGGGAATGTTATATACTCACTGTCCCCACCAAGTGTACCCATGAGATATTTGTGTGACATTTGACTGTTTAATGTCACCAGGATGACATTAAACAGTCAAAGAAGATGACATTAAACACTGTGGAAATCTGCATGATGATGATGATGATGATGATGTTAAGCTCAAACCGAATAAACTCCTTCCTTCCTGTTTGTTCAAAAACTTAAAACTTAACAACACTGGCGTGAAGCAGTAAGGTAGACTCACCGGGATTCTGGGAATTTTGTTAAGGTGGCCAGGCTGCTGGTGTACATGTGTCCGCCCACATCGATGTGCACAGGGGCGTTGGACTTGGTGAGCTGTGCTGGTGTGGGGATGCCCTGGTTACTCAGGGGAGACACTGGTGACCGCGTGATCATGGGCCTGGACATGCTGGAGCGATTATCCTGTTAGAGGGGAACATAATATTACCACACAGGTGAGTAAAAACAGATCATATCTATAGTTGCGTAATGTGCAGCTCAAGATTGAAAGTAACACAACAAAAGAAAATATTGAGTTTAAATATTTAAATGAGTAGATGCACTGATTTAAATATTTTTGTACGCCGCACTGAGGCGGTAAGACTTTTCTCTGCAAGTTAGAGCTGCCTGACCTTGACCTGAATGTTGCCACAATCCACAAACATCCATTCCTGTAGGCCATAATCTCCACAAGCAAATTAATTTGGAGGACGAGTCTCACAGTCTTGGAAACGAGGCGTAATGAATCTTCATTTGAATAATGTAATAAGTCTGTGTTAACCTATAAACACCATTAGCAGGCAAATTCTCTTAACAAGAGACACCACTGCCGCCACCACCGAAGAAAAAAGTTTCAGTAAGACATCAGAGTTTCACAAGCAATTCAACAAAGACAGCAACAAACAGGGGATCGTCCGTGCGTAATATTCAAATATCATGCCAGTATGAGCGCACTCTACATTTAAGGACAGCAGGAAGACCGCCTATTCGATAGCCCCTCTGTCTGCTCTCTATTCTCTGTGACACAAGTGACAGCACGACTACACTTCTGCAGTTATTTCTTCGGTTTTCCCCGCAGACACGGATCGGACTTTTTATTTCTTACGCGTTTACCTGCGCCGGCATCACTGTGGTTGGAGAGGAAGTCACCGAGTGATCATTTTGCTTGAGAGATGCTGCGGGGACCGGTTCTCCTCGAACTGCGAACATCAGCGAGCTGTCCCTGCACTCCGCCGCACGGATCGGGAGTCGTTTCAGGGAAGCGTGCACGGACTCATCCACAGAACTGATTGGACGCGGTCGCTTCCTCGCTTTCTGGTGCGTTAAGTCCATGATATCCGTTTCGTCCATTACAGCGCAGACTTTAATGTGACGGGATTGAATTCGTTTGGCTTTTCCCAACAACACACCTGCCAAATGTGAAGAGGCGTTACAAGGGGTTGAGCGCACACCGGGGGTAGAGCGGCGCCGTGGCTGTCGCACGGAGCAGCAGCTTCTTTGCAATGGCTGGGAGAAGTCAAAGCCCCCGACAACATTAGCATTGTAGCGCCCGGGGCTCTTTTGGGCTGTCGCTGTTTCAGTGGCAGGTATGTGTGTCGCATTTTCAGAATAAAACAAGTCCTGCTTTACAGGGAGGTGCCTGCTTTTATTCTAACTCGGGTCAACACGCACATGTGGGCTCCCCACAGCTGGCCTTTGCCCTTTTTGGAGCAGTGTTTCCTCCCCCTCTCGTCCTCCTCTTCCTCATGTTGCTGCAGCATCAGCACCACCTCCTTCAACATGTCAGTCCACTTTACTTGGACTAAAAAAAGAAAAACCAAAAACCAAAACAACCCTGCACAATATTCACCAAAAACACGCCCACAAATCACTCATAAGGGATTTCCAATCACACAAAAGTAGACCTGTTAGCCAAGAACTGTTTCCATTAAGTGTAAATAATGTTAACAGGAAAACAGGAGCCCCTTAAGAGCACAAGCTCAAGTAGATCACACCCCTCTAAATCAGCGGGTATCAAATATTCATCAGTTTTTTTTTTCTTGTCTTCATCATGCCTGACAGACGTGTGTGGCTGCAGTCACCAGTGGCGGTTCTAGGGGGGGTTGGTTGGGGCCAGTTGTTTTGTTCTGTCAGGCAGGCACATCAGAAGCGATACAGATTTTTTTTTCCGTATATAGTCATAAATAACCCTAATAAAATATTCATATTTCAGTATCAGTATTAGTTTATTAGCTGTATTACGGTAATTTGATATTCAGTGATTCTGATTGGAGTACACTTCCTGAGTTGGAGATGTTGTACTTGGTCTTGTCTTTAAGACAAGGAGGGGAGGTGGTTACATAAGGGTCCAAGTTCAGTGTTACACCCCCCCACATCTCACACACACACACACACACACACACACACACACACACACACACACACACACACACACACACACACACACACACACTCTCACACTGCCTCTGACTGTCACAATCCAATGACCACAAATCCACCACAATAAAGAGATGAGAATAAAACCAGACCACAACATTGCTGTTAAAAAGTATAAAAAGTACTGCCATAGCAACTCCTGACTGTTTCATAGAAAATGCAGGGAATCCACAAATTTTAATAACATTCAGATTAAAATTAATTAGTTCAACCACTGGCCTTAAAACATCCACACTCCTGCGTCTTATTGGCAGTGTGAGTTTCACACCTAGATACCCAATTAGCAATTAAGCTTGCCTTTGAGTGTAGGCCTCCAATGCGGTGTGTGATCCTGGTCTGATTTGCATGCCGTTTGTGCACGCGCTGATAAGCACAGGCAGCAGCCATACACAGTTTTAAAATTCAACTCCAGAATCCCTCGCAGAAGGCAAAGGGACCTGCAGGGCAAAAGAGAGAGAAATCACATGGCTGCTCTTCAAAAGGGGACCTGTGTAAGGCAGCCGGCAAAGTGCGTGGGATCACACTCAGAATGCAGGTAATTTGTTCCCTGACTAATTTGTGGAGATGGTGATGTGTGTGTGTGTGTGTGTGTGAGAGAGAGAGAGAGAGAGAGAGAGAGAGAGAGGAAGTGTGTGCCTGTGGAGAGTAAGTTCTGAAAACAGCTTGGTGGAATTGGATTTCCTCAAAGCCTTGTCATCGCAAAGGTGGATTGAGTGTAAAATCTGAAAGGCATTATGGAAAATAGCAGTGAAGAGTGCAGAGTGAAAGAGAACGGGAGGTTGGGTGGGTAGGTGGCTGCTGGAAGGTGGTAGCGAGTAGTGGGGAAAGTGCTCTAAGATCACAATATTATTTTGAGTTGGTGGAAGTCAAGAAACGTGTTCTGGACCAGTGGCGGCTGGTGGAAAATATTCCAAGTATGGCTGCGCCGCATCCAATCAATTTCAGCAAACATCCCAAGACGATTCAATGCCAAAAAATGAAGTTATCAAAAACACATTACTACTTTGAACTTAACAATATTCCAACATGAAACAACCCCTTACTGACACACAGCAGGACATCTTGGATTGTCACTCACACATGCAAATTCTGTATAATCAAATCTAATCTAATCTAATCTACGCAACCCCTTGCTTTGTCGGGTAAAAGCGGTAACAATTATTATACTCTAAAAAACAAAACACAAAACAAGTGCGATAAGGAATAAGGATGTGAAAGGAATACTTGACCTGAAATGTGTTTTTTGCCACAGAGGGGTCTTAAGGTCACAAAAACATTTTTCCATCCATGCATGACTTCTTGTTGACTTGAGAAAACACCAGCCACATATTTTTAGCTTGAAGCTAATGGAGATCGACCACTAACAGCTGCAAAACTGCCCCAAAAAATGTCTGTTTACAAACTCTCAAGTGCATTATGTGGAACAGAGTTTGTGAACAGACTTTTTTTGTTGTTGTTTTGCTTTTGTTTTTTTTGCTGTCGCTCTTGTTAGCACAAGTCGGTATTAGCTTCAAGCTAAATATACGTGGCTGGATCTTTCTACATTCTGGAGTCAAAAAGAAGTGATGAAGGAGAGGAAAAACAACTTTTGGAGCTTTATTTGTGAGTACCTCAAAGGCAAAATACACTTTTTGGGTGAAGTATTGAATGAAGCAGAGGTTGGAGTGAGTCTCAAGTCTTTATCTTCACGTCTCAAGCAAGTTTTAGAGAATCAGAGTTTCCGAATTCCCGAGTCCCTGCTGTAAGTCAAGCAAGACAAAGAGTCATTAGTCAGGTCAAGGAAGTCTCAAGTCTGAAGAAATTCTGAAAATCAACTTTAGTTTCCTAATTAAATTAGATGAAATACATGAAAATGTCAGTTTAATTTTCAATTGAACTGTTTTTGAACTCAATAAATATTGCACCAGAGCCACATACTGGACAGCTGTTTAGAGTATAAGATATTAAAAAAAGAACAAGTGTGCAAAATTAAAAATCCTGCTTGAACCAATCGCTGCATAACTTCCTCTTTACATCTATAAGCAATGCCAATAAAGTCCAAGTCAAAATGTCAAATCTATGTCATGTTGTGTCTTTCGCCATGTTGGCCGAACAAGTTTGGAGCCGAGTCATGTGTGGGCAGAAGCATGCGAGTCAGGTGCTCTGATGTGCAGAGATATTAGAACTGCAGTGAAACAAACAATAGTGTTCTCCTGAAGAGTATGCAAAGTTAAATCTTTGTTTCACAGTATTTCCACAGCCAGTTGTTGACAAACTGAAGTTCTTGTCGAATGATGTATTTGAAGTTAACTCCCAGCTCCGCTTAAATTCGCCCCTGGACAGTTTTAGGCATGAGCACGTGTTGCAGCCAGAAACTAAAGCTGACATTGGGTTGTCGAAGAGACTTGAAGTTTCTTTATTTTACAAACTTCACAAACGCTGAAGCCATTTATGTAGTTGAGTCCATCAGGACATTTGCTCCTCTGCTAAAACTTTGTATGGAGGAAGTTACTCTTCTACAACTTCTGCTTCAAAACTCTACATTCTGCTCGAGGTGATCAAACAATTGACCTTTTCAGATTAGATTTAAGGGCTGATTGGCCACAGTTGATGTCATATGTTCACGTCTTGAATCAGCAATTGGCCAAACTGCTACTCAAACCAGCCTCTGCTGGACGACTTTTGCCCGAGAGCTTTTCAGACGTGCAGACATGGAGACCACATGCAAGACGAGCATATTGTCCAGATTATTTCGGATAATTTGCAGATTTCACTTGGACTCCATATTTCACACACAGATAGTGATAATTTGTGTAATTTAACCTTATTATTTGTTGCTCAAGGGTTTGCAGCACCCTCTACTGGTCAGCAGCCTCACATCCACCCACCCATCCATCCATCCATCCATCCATCCATCCATTTTCTACTGCTTATCCTGTTAAGGGTTGCGTGGGGGCTGGAGCCTATCCCAGCAGCCTTTGGGGGAGAGGCAGGGTTCACCCTGGACAGGTCACCAGTAGCCTCACATTTCTGCACTTTTACACTAACATGTCAAAGTTAATTTAGAGGTATGCAAGATGTGCACAGTTAGGCTTCCATATCGACACTTTCCTACTCGTTGTGGTATATTATCAGCCCGGTAAGTCTCCCGTGAGAGAATGTGTGTACATTCCAAAAGTTTCCACACTTTTTGTTAACATTAAAAGCTGAAACATACACGTATGAGGAATTTACTTGTTTATCCAGTTTGCGTAATTTTGTGCACAAACAAATCTAAAACAGGCGCAGAGCATCAAAGCCTGGCGTAGTTTTTGGCTGCTCCGGTTGTTTTCCACCACTGGTCTGAAGTTGCTCAGTGACAGGCCTTTAACGTATTCCTTTACATCTCAGGGAACAAACACTATTCCTCCGGTTAAATCTTTAGTAAGCTATTGCGAGCTTTTACCCCTATTAATGCTAAAAAAAAAAAAAAAAAACTTTGCAGGCGAGTATACCTGTCTGCTGCTGCAAGAATCAAAGGGCGTGTGGGATCAACATCAGCAGCTTTCAGTTTTCCATCCCACAATGCAGTTCTTCTGTGTTTCAACATATCGCACAAGACATAATTAGCATTTCAGATCACAGCATTAACATTCAGTTGGAGCCAGGCAGACTGGTATTTACATAATCTGGATGGGTTGTCTCTGCTTGGTTGCCCACGGCCATTTGTTTCAAATGTCCACACACACACACACACACACACACACACAGCTACAGACATAACTTCAGACATAACCTGGGCCAGTACTGTAGGCTGATGTGTGTGTTACTTTGGAGTTTACAGAGACATATTTTAGGCAGTTGTAGGCTGCTAATATTAAACCGCTACCCATAAAACTTGGGTTTGTCCTCTCTCCCTCTCCCCCTCTCTCTCGCCCTCTCTTTATCAATCATTATTTCCCATTTGTGTTCAAATTTTCATCAGTATATTAAAGGCAACTTCAAGCAGATTGCATCTCTTAAACACAGTTTAGGGTAAAGTCATGGTGGCAATTCATGCAGAAACGTGTCAAGAGTATGAAAAAGTTTCCAGGACAGAGGAGAATCAGCTTGATGAGCTAAATCTTAGTGGAGGGACAAACTACTTATTAAACTCTGGAAAGCAAATCAGGCGAACAAAGTCAGTAATAAGTTACAGTGCTGCATCAGCGCGAGTTTGAACTGTGTATAAAAATCCACGTAATGAACAACAACAACAACAACAAAACTACAGAAACTTGTACAGAGTTTCTTCATGACAGAGCAGACTGACAGGTCAGTGGTACTGTATTTATCCAACTTATGACATCACAGTTAAGGAAGTTCGATCAGTTAAAAAGTACACCATCGGTGTTCACTCAACTACGACTCCACTACCTTGAAACTGATGATACATTCTGACTAATGTGAAGTTGCCTTTTTGAAAATTCTCCCCTTTTCACATTATCAGAGGGAGCTTGTTTGTTTTACTGAAAAGCAAATGCGCCGAAGCCATGTGGCTTTGTTACAGCGCCATCAAGTGATGGATGCTGACATCCCAACATCCTGCTGTTAATTCATCTGCCTTCCTAAACTGATGACACCGACATCAGGCTTTTAAACAGGTGACCCTTTGCTCGTAATGTTTTGTTTGATATTATTTTTTAAATTAGTTTAATTTGCTGTCAAACTTCCCATGTAATGGGTGACTAAACGCGCAATTTAATCCGCACGTCAGGTTGTACTGCACACGTTTAACCTGTCAAATTTATGAGCAGAAAATGTTAATTCACATTACAAATGATGAGAGGCGGAACAGGTCCAGACTAGGACTTGGTAAACTATATTTGCAGCGATCGGAGTCTTTACGCGCAGCACAGTTGGCTAGCAGCTGTGAGAGAAGAGAAGAGGACAAGATTTATCCTATATATATATATGTATGTATGTATATATTTATATACATTCATATATATATATATATATATACACACACCCCCCCCCACCTCCATTTGCATTCTCTGAACACAGGCACGATGATACACAGATTCTGCATTGACGTGTATAGAAGGTACAGAGCGAGCAAAACGCCTCCGGCTAAATTACTCCACAATGGCGTCTTTTATGGGAAGATCTGGGGCAGCCAGGAAATAGAATTGGTTTTCCGACAAAACTGACTTCAACGAACCTTTTTTAACGAAAAAGGACCAAAACCGCGCTCCGGGTAAGTTACGAGCAAGTTAAAAACAGCAACAGCGACGCTGAGACGCCGATGTGTGTTGGGAAGTGGTACGCGCCAGGAGCGAATTCACACGAAGGTTAACTGGAGTGTTTGCTCGACAGGATCTCGGTCTAATCCGGTGCTCGTTTGAACCAGATCTACCAAAGACTCGCATATTACTGTCATACATTCGCATAGTTAAGGAACAATAGCCAGGAAGTGGTTAAATATTTTTTTAAGAACTGTACCGCTCGAATCGCTTTGGCACATGCGTAAAAGCTGCTGCGCCTCAATGTCCCAGTCCACCCAGCCACGGAAATAATAGCAAACCAAATAAATCCCCGCTTACCTGAAACATAGAGAGGCATAAAGTATCTTTTTATGCACCTTTTCCCTCCGATTTGGCCCACGACCTGCTTCTCTTCCTACGCCAGTGAGAAATGCAATAGCTTGGCTAAGGTAGACAGAACAGAATACAGAGAATACTTGCTCCGGGGCTCCGAAACCCCTCAAGGCAAAGATCAGGATACAATTAGCTCATGCCTCTGCCCCAGTCTTAACCAATCCGCAGAATAAAACTCCGAGCAAAGAAAGAGATCAGAGCAGCGGCTTCTTCAGTCTTTGTAGAGTTTATGTTTTTATAAAATCAAATAAAGAAACCCCTCTTTTTTTTTTTGCACGAATTTTAAAACACCCTCACTCCTCCTGCCTCCAACATGCCCATCGCCTCCCTCTCCCAGAGAAGCTGATTTTAATCGTTCTGATTAGTTTTGATGTAACGTTCCCTCGGGCCATTGCTACAAATGGATGGAGTGTTTCTTTGCCAGGGAGGAAAAGCAGCAGATGATGATAATTATATAGATTGTTGGTCCTTTGATTTTCACCAACCCCCCCCCAAAACACACACACACACACACACACACACCTCCAAAATCTACCTCTGTCACTCTCTATCTCTCTTATGTGCAACTTGTTGAACAACGTAGAATAAACTTATTAAATCATAGGAATGCGGTTAATGAAATTCTTACTCTGAAGTTTCTCATCTGTAATCTTTTTCCCGTCTCTTTCCTCCCTTTGGACAACCTCCAAATGACGTCGTTGTATAAATAAGCACTTGCAGCTTGCCTTGCCCCAATCAAGTCTGAATCAGTGCCCGAGGGGGATGTGCGAGCTCATTTCAAATGTTCAACCATGCATGGTTTCAGGAAGATTGAGGCACTTGTGAGGCTTTCACATTTACAAGGGGAATGCAGACAGTAAATGGATTACATGTTACAAGTCTTTTCCTTTTGTGGCGGGTGGGGGAGAGGGGGGTCCAATCCCTTCATGTGAACAGTCATAATTATTGTGTCTGAGTGCTGTTTAGTGATCATCTGGACATAGCATTGACACAGTTGTATTCTTGACACAGTTATCCTCGTTGGAATGAGAAATATACCTCTTTCGCCCCCTACTGGTGAGAGTATCAACTTTTAGGGACAGCAACAGTAGGTTACTGAAGTAGCACAAGGGGAGCACAAACGTGTTCCCACGGAGGAGGCATTAAGAGCAAACTTTTACATATATATTTACATGAATGAATTTCAAATGTATTTTTTTAATATGCTGCATTCGAGGAACCTTTTCAAGAGTGTGTACATCTGTCTGAAATAATCAGAATGTATAGTTATAGGTGGTAAAGATAACAATTAGGGGTGTAACACATGTAAAGAGCATTTGTGCCTTAACAAAGAGAAAGAAAATAGCATTAACAAGAATTTTTGGTATAATTTTAAGTTACTTTTTATTGTTTTTTTTTTTCTTATAAGCAGGACTGCTCCTTTTTAAAAAAAAATCTTTATGAATTACCACCAGCAGGCAAGAGCGAACCCTGAGTCCTCCCCCCCAGTACTACTTCCTGTCCAACTACTTGTGTAGTTTTGTTTATCTCAACCATACTTCTTTGTCCAAATTTTTTTTCTAAAATAAAATTTTACAGTTCAAGTGTCCCCATAGTCCTGCTTCGGGGGGGGGGGGGGGGGGGGCTTAAATCTTGTAATAAGGTGTTTTTTGTGTGTTTGTATTCAAGGTGGAAACTTCATAACTGGAACACGACAGGAAACTGTTAATGGGAGTGAGCAGGATGTGGTGTATATTATGCATATGATTTGTCACTACTGTATATTACATAATGCAGAATTATGAGTCCGCCCCTGTAATGTCACGCTTATTTCTTGTGCTTCTCTAACCAGCAGATCACCTGATTTAGATTTAGTGATCGTAGCATTCGTTTTAGCTGATAGTGAGCTTATGCTGAATACTGTACATACATTCAGTATCTGGGTAAATTAAATCTTTGGAATTATAAACGGACTTATTTGTGTTGTAGTTAAATACTGCCTTTTTCATTCTTTTCTTTTGGAACACTTTTGCAGTCCTCCAGTTTTTCGGGTATGAGGTATACACAGTGGAAGCAATGTAACTGACCTTGCCTGGCGTTAGAGGCAGGAAACATTAGAAAAGTATGTGTGGAACATTTACAATCAAGTTTGTTCAAAAGTAGAACCAACAGTGGAAAGAATGCCGCGTCAAGGAACCAGTGACTGATGGATGTTTTTGGAACTACAAAATAAAAAAAGGCATTTTCCAATTCGCTTCATCAAATGAGTTCCTTTGCAGAACCTCTCGATTGTTCTTGAGGAGACGCCAGCTCTCCCCTCCCATCCAGTCCAACCTCACACATTTTGACCGGCATGTCCCTCAGGAAAAGAGACACATGGAATAAAGTGTTACAATGAAGTTATTTGCCCCAGAGCTTCCCGGCTGGCATGATTCACCAGGCCTTAAGTATTGAAGCTACACACGCACATATACACACATTTTTTATGCCATTAGGCTGACAAACTATAGTGAACAGAAAGCACCCCAGGCCTTAAAAACTCATACGTTATCCATTTTCCACACAAATGGAGCCCATTCATAATGGAATCCTTGCACTTCAGTATTCAAGCTATGCATCAGATGTTGAAATGCTTGAGATTTTTGCAGATGTGTGGTTCTTCCCACACAAAAAACAACAACAACAAAAAAACCAAACCAAAATACAAAACCATTGTTCTAACGCAGCTGTGGAGGGGAAAATCTTTTCTTTGGACCTTGAACAAACTGCTATGGCAGCAACAGCAAGCCAGTGAGCGCCATATTTTGGTGAACAAATTATCCAGATTGGTTGCAGATGTGTGTTCGCTCCAAACAGAGAGTGCCCAGCCTGAATGACATCATTCAGTTATAAATATATTCACAGGAGAAAAGAGAGAGAGGGAGAGAGAGGAACCCTGGAAACCGTACTCCACTCTCAATTTAGAGGAACTGATTGCAGGCATTTTACTCAAAAATGTTTTTCTCCTTAAATCAATCTGCAAGTTTAGAAGAAAAAAATAACAAATTTTTGTCCTCTTACAAAGGAAAACTCTCAAAACACCACTTTGATTTGAGTGTCTGATTCAGATTTTCTGATTCTTCTTTCCTTCTGTTGCAGGTTATGTTTGCATTTAAAGCTACAGTGCGTGACATTACCACAGAGCCTCTGCTGTATGCTACTTTGTTGTTACTGTTGGTTGTTAAAAACAGTAATACCAAGAAAAGAACTCATGTCACTGTCAGAATTTGAACCATTTTAACTCATACAAAGTTTCTAAGCGTTACGCAATTAAATTATTCACATTTAAGTTAGCGGAGGGCTAACTGGAGGAGCTAGCTGTGTCACCTCTTGGCCAGAGATCGATGATGATGAGAACCATGATCAAGGGCTTGAATCTTCATTTTTGGGAAATATGATACATTATAACATCATCTGGAAATGCTGGTTAGCAACAGAGCATTCAGACACTGAAAGAAAGAAAGCTGTTCCTGCCAGGAGAATTAGTAATCCACATATTTACACATTCATAATTTCCTCCTTTAATTACATGCGGAATCTGCCTCGCTGTAGTTACATGTGTTCACCTCGGTGCAGCAGTTTCTGTATACTGATTGGTTATAACTCAATCACATGACAGTGAGAACAGGGAAGTGTTGTTGTTGTTGTTATTGTTGGTTAGAATTAGATCAGGGGACACACCTCTGAGTAAGATATCCATCTAGTTCTTGAACCTTGTGTTTCATTGATTTTGTCAGAGTGGAGAGGTTTTAGACAATTGCATTTTTTTATTTTTATTTTTTTTTTACCATAAACGACTCCTGTGCACGGCAGCGCGGTGGTGCAGTGGTCAGCACTGTCGCCTCACAGCAAGAAGGTTCCGACTTCGAGTCCTGGCTCGGGCACGGAATCTTTCTGTGTGGAGTCTCCATGTTCTCCCTGTTCCTGTGTGGGTTCTCTCTGGTACTCCAGCTTCCTCCCACAGTCCAAAGACATCAAGAGGGGACGAGGCTGATTGATACTCTAAATTGACTGTAGGTGTGACTGTGAGTGTGAATGGTTGTCTGTCTTTGTATGTTGGCCCTGTGATGGACTGGTGACCTGTCCAGGGTGAACCCCGCCTCTCGCCCGTAGCCGCTGGGATAGGCTCCAGCCCCCCCGCGACCCTTAATAGGAACAAGCGGAAGAAAATGGATGGACGGATGGACTCCTGTGCACCGTGATAGATCTAAAACAAACAAACAAACAAACAAACAAAACCTCACCCAAAACGAATACAAGTTTACACGATTGAGGAACTGATTGGGCCGCTTCAGTCAAAAGAAGACGCCTGAAGATTTAATAACTGTTGAAGCTCAATATTTCAGCATGATTTGAAATGTTTGGTTTCGAAAAAGCAGATACAGATGTTTTATAATCTTTTTAAGCAGGTTAATTCTATTTCTGACAATTAGGAGCGAAGTTACCACACCAAACATCTTTTACTCTTATTTTTTTCTATTTTTTTTACAATATTTAAGTGGCTCAATAAGCTGGTGATTAGTGATGACTAACCACGCATTCTATTGAACCTCCAACCACACCACCTACTCAGCCAATATGAGCTGCTGAAACACTCACCACACCCCTCTAATGGCCTGTGGTTATGTAAGGGAGTGGGCTGCATGAGGGAGAGTGGTGAAGCTGCTTCAGAGTCTGACTCAGTCTTCCCTGCAGGGTTGCACAGTTTTTAGCCGGAATTGTTCATCAAATATTAGTTTTGGCACATTGAAATATAGCTTTGGAGAATTTTCCCGTTGCTAAAATGTGGTCACACCATTAGGTGCTTCGACTAAAAAGTGAAACATTTATGGTAGAAGTTTTTTTTGTGTGTGTGTTTTTTAAAATTTGGTCACAGTGTAGACAAAGCCAACAAGCCTGCACACTTGTGTCTTTGTTCTGCCCATGCGTGTCTCGGTCTAAACATAAGGGATTATTTTAAGAGAAACTATGGCACACATTAGAGTCTAGTTTGCTTCCAAAGGCATGTGCAACTGAGCGGCTAGATTACAGTCAATGCTTTTTTTTTTGGACGTTTCCCGTGATGTGACCGACTTTTCTTACATGCACTTCATATTCCCATTATTCCAGTTTTTAACCATATTCCACAAATGGCGATATTCCAACTCAGCTGTTTACATTGGTAAGGAAAATGAACATTCTGGTAATAATCCGGACACGTAGCTGTGCCAAGTCTGACTAGTGAGGCTTGTCAGACAAAGAGTGGAACGAGAGTGCATCAGAGTGTAATTAGTTCTTCTACGTTTGCGTACTTTGTGGTGACTTGAAGTTTGACAAGAGTTATATCGCTTGTTAGCTGTATACATGCTAACATGAAGCTAGCACATTTCGGAAATGTTTCCCCAATCTAGAATCTGTGATAAAGGGTTAAAAATGGCAGTTAAAAAAAAAAAAACCTGACTTAACACACATATTCCAAACATGCTACACGTCGAAGAAATGCTGCTAAAAACCTGACTAACATCTGCATGTCCCTCATCTAATTAAATCCTGCAAAAGGACCAAATTCCAATAATCCAATCAGAAAATGACATTTACACAGCCCTCATAAGATTCTGTACATTTTCATTTTTGGAAAAGTACTGGAATATGAGTGTGCATGTTAATGTACGAAGTGATTCACTCGATAACACGTTCACTGTGCGAGTTGAAGATTTTAAACTTTTGGGGCGAAGCCACTTGATGCTATCAGGAAAGCCGATCAGTGATCAATATTCCCCTACGTTTCTGATGTTCTGCTGACATTAAAATTATGTTCTTGAACAAATGTTTGATTGTAGAGGACAAGCTGATTGTTACCGATCTGAGCAGCCAGAGTTGACTTTGGCAAGAACTGATTATCAACTATGTTCAAAAACGATTCCGGTGTATCTTGTGTTTGCAGGGACATGTGAGCTGGTGCAGTGGGTGTGAGAATAGCCTTTATGAGAAATAAACCACAAAAAAAACCCAACTTTAGCCTCACCTTATTTATACCTTATTAGTTAAAACGGTTACTTTATACATAATTGTTCCCCCGGATTATACACTTGGTATTAATCTTGCTATTCTGTTTTGCGCCAGTAGGCGTCGCTGCAATAGCAGGTTTTGTAACAGACGCTTGAAGCGATGCCCCTGTTGGTCACTGCAGCGGCACGTCACCTTTTAAATCCTGCCTGTCGCTACTTCTCCACAGGTATGTCAAATGTCCTCTGTCAATAGTTTGTCACACAAGGTACCAGATTAACTTTTGACGTATTTTTTGTTGTTGTTGTTGTTTTTTTTAGATTTTTTAGCGTCCACAGTCCGGATTTGCACGTTTTTTGTGTCGGTTTTTGTTACGCTAGCGCAAGTTGTTTTGTTGCCTAGCTACGCTGAGGAAGGAGGAAAGACTCTTGACTGTTAAGGCCTGCAATCTGAAATGAAAAACTACTTTTGCTTACATGAGGGGAAGAATTTACTTTTGACTTTTACAAGACACACAGGAAACTGACGAATCTCTGTAATTATTATTATGACTGTTAGCAGTTGTTGGCTTATGTCAGCAAAAAGGGGCGTTTCCATGGTCATTTGTAAAATTGTTGATTTAAGTTCATGTTTTTGATATTGCAGTTATTAATTCATCTAATCAGTTTGTTTAAAATGTTTTCATGCCTTTTTAAATGCTAAAATGGTTTTGTACATACATTTTAATGCATTGATAGCATTTCTTACAATGGAGTACTAGGGGTCAGTCAGTAATTACAGTAAAAAACATTCTTTAGGGGTAAAAGTATTGAGATGTACATTATTGACTGAAAATATCATTTAAACTGCAGAAGTAACAGAAAAACAAAGTTAAAGTTGGGGGAATGTATGTCGGAGTTTTAGAAATACATTCAAATATACGTTGTGAATATGTGAGGATTTATATGGAATATACTTGACATGGACTGTGATTTTTGTCAAGGCAGAATCATGTGATGCTTGGGTTGATATCACCGCTTGTGTCTGATCCAGGACTGTGCAAGCCCACCGGTAACACCGGCTGCAAATTTGGGAATTCTTTGATGACTCGGGGCTGTTGTAACCAAGGCACTATGCCCGCTACCATCGCCATCTCGCCACGCTAACGCTGACAGGGACAGCCCCGTGATTGGTGACTGTGATCGGGCTGTTAGTTATGATCTTCCCTGCTGAGAACAGCCTTCAGTCTGTGAATCATGTTGAGGTTTGCTGCTAGCTCGTTTGTCTCTGCACTTCTTCAACACGACATGTTCCTGGAGATGTTGAGGTCCTGGCTGCTAGCCATGACAGCTAGGACGCAAGCAGAGCTGACATGTGTAATGTCGACCGCTATAGACATCCAAGCTAGCGTCTACCTGCTGTAGTTGAAGATGGGATGCTGTCCATCGCCCAAAGTCAGCATCCTGTTATCCTCATGTTTGCTGCTCAGCATGATAGCCATTCCTGCTCGTGATGAAATCTAGCTGGCCCTCTCATCTCTTGACATTCTCCTGGCTAATGTTTACAGAGAATTTTTTTCGTTGAAACAAACTCTGATTTTAGATATAAAAACCTACATTCCTGCCAAATATCTAAATGAATGTTAAACGCTGTAGTTCAACAAAAACAACAGCAGTGTGAGAATACTTGAGGGGCTGATAAACACAAACGACCCTGTGCTGTTTGGTGTGAACATGCCTTACAGGTTGACTGTTTGATGAAAGGGAAGGGCGACTTCAGGACTTTATGGTATGAAGGTACAAGGAGAACATTTGTATACGGGTAGATTTTTTTTTTTTTTTTAATGTGCCCTCAAAGGCCCATTGTTGCCTCAAAAGCACAATATTGGTCTTTTAGAGGTCAGAAGCTCACCTTTTGATAACAGAAAGGCAGCAAAGAAAACTGAAGAATACACAATTGTCAAAAGAGTCCCCCCCTCCACCCCCAAAAAAATACCCCCCCAAAACAAAACAAGATTTTGTACCCTTTTAGGTACACACTGCTACCTCTCCTTGTGAGTGTGCACTTGTTGGCTTCCTTTCCATTCCAAACCCACTCACAGTGGACAGCAGAGTTGGTGACACCACAATGAAAGGAAGAGAGACAAGGGGAGGGGGCTGCTTGGGTAATGCTAGGAGGCTCTAATAAAATGTAATCCTATTATATGGTTCCCACTAGAGGGCAACAATAATAAAGGTTTCCCTAATAACACGAGAAGACCAAACCCAAATGGAAAACAGCTCCTCCGGTCAAGTCCCACACTTGTACATATATCCTCTCATTAACCCAATTGCTGTTGGGCCACATTACACCGAAAGGCCTTCGAGATTTAGCCGCGATGGCGAGGCAAGTGTTAAGTCAAACAAATGTGTTTCATCAAACTGCAGTTTGGGCTGCTCTGCATAAAGGAATTGGAAAGGGGGAAGAGGAGGAGGAGGAGTGAGGGAATGTGTGCGGGTGGGAAGTTGGGAGCAGAGCCCCGAGGAAACCAATCAGAACTTCTCCACCCTCCCTTCCTGCGTCAAAGCCACCGGGGTCTCAGGTGTGTCTTCCATGAGCTAATGCCTCCTAAACTTGATTGTTTGTGTTCAGCTAATCAGAATTTTGTAAACTTTGGAAATGATAGTCCAATCAATGGAATCTGTAGAGGAACACCCTAACCTAGAAATCCAATAAGAAGACTTGATAGTCGTGCCAACATCCAAAGGAACATGAAGCATAATTCCCGTTAAGCTGAATGAAATACAGTATATTCTTCATGCAAGTGATGCTATTTGACTCAAAGATGAGAAAGTGTTCGGGGGGCCCCTCATATTTATATGTTTTGATAACATAATGAATGAGTTATTACACTTGCAAGCTCAAATATTCATCATAAGTGACAAGGTGAGTTAGAGTATCAGTCATATTCTTAAGACAGCTTGAGTTATTAAGTGAACCAATGTAACACTATTACAACACCCAAGCATTATTTATCTCCTCGTGCGTGTGTGCGCGCGCGTGTATGTTTATGTGTCTGACAGCATCAGACAGACAGAGCGAGAGTGTCGCATGCCTTCCTGTTCCTGTACCACCCTCCAACCCCTGAGCTGCACACTCAAGGCGGTTTCCAGAATCAAACAATTTCACGCAGCTACTGGAGGAGGAAATGAACTGAGCCCAGAGCAATAATAAAATTATACAAATGTTATTACAGACTCGCCTGCTACTGTCCTACTTTAATTCAAATTTGGGCACTCCAGGCAGCGCTGGTGGCAGAGACCTTCCTGAATAAATCAACATTAGCTTACGTCTAAATTATTAAGGAAGTGGGAGACTTTCTTGTTTATAGTATGAATTATTAAACAAGTGTTTAATGCTGTTTTTCTTCATGAATCCCCAAATATTAATTGCTAATGATCTTTAAGGTGTGGGTTTTATCTTATCCCCCTTCTGTTGCAAATCTAAGTTGAAAGAAGTCTGTCTTTCCTCATCTAGATAAGCACTTTGAGATGTAGTTTCTATATCTGCAGAACAGTTTCCCAGCAAATAGCCATTGTTGGTGTTTGGAATGAATATAAATGAATGAATTATGGAAGCAGTCATTGTGAAGGCTGTCTGTGCTTTATCAGGTTTCTGCTCAACATGCTGATAAGCCATCTAAGATGTGATAACAGACAAGTGTTGATCTAGAATTTGTCTTCTTTTTTTTCTTAATTGATGCGCTTGTAGCATTGAAAACACACAGCAAAGACATTTTTTAAAATGAAATCTCAGTATTTGATGCCGCTTTATGTTAGAATTAAAATGTATATGTATGTGTCCACGTGACTTCTTAACATTTATGCGCAACAAGCGTATTGTAATGCAGCTCTCCTGTCCTCTGTTAAATCTTCAGATGAGCGAGGATTGATAAATCAAATCAATGCGAGCTCACTCCCGCTCGCTTGTCCCAAGAGGAAACAGTCACTGCATGAAATGTCAGATTTATGTACTCATTTATTTGGGCAGTAAAGATGATTAAGGGGAGCTGAGAGGGTGTTGGCCTCCAGCCACAAGAGTGTATGTGTGTGTGTGTGTGTGTGTGTGTGGGGGGGGGGGGGGCAGGGGGGAGGCATGCCTGCAGGTAAACGATAGTGCAACAGAGATTCACTGCTGCTCATTTTCCCCCTCCAGGCCTTGAAGAGCCATTGATTAACATCAACAGTAGAAGTTGGTAGAAGTGAAATCAAAGTCGTCATTCACACCCACAATGACATTTGAGCAGCACCTCTTCAATGTTTTAATTAAAATAAAGTAAGTTTTTGTGTGTGTGTGTGTGTGTGTGTGTGTGTGTGTGTGTGTGTGTGTGTGTGTGTGTGTATATATATATATATAATGGAGACTGATGGCTAATGGCTTACAACAGTAAGGTAGTTCTTTTTTGGCAATGTTGAGTCACAAAGAAGTGAATTTGACTCTGGTTTTTCCATTACTCTTAAAATATTTACACAGAATAGACACCTTGACAGCTAAAACAAGGACTACAGGCTAGACAAAGGTAAACAAACAAGGACAAAGTGCAGTGAGCACCAAAATGAGAATAATCATGTTCTTAATAATTATTCACTGGTGGACCATCGCCTTGTGATATGGAACATTAAATGTAGCATGATTGTCAGTTTGGAGGTTTAGTGTTTGTTTATCTGTGAAACTAATAGAAAAGAAGTATTTAGAAATGAAGTTTGAGTGAAATCATGAAAATGATTTCTTTTAATATGATTGATTAGGCTTCAGTTGAAATACTGCATTCAAGGTTGAGAAGTTGCTCCCTGTTAGGGATGCAACCCTTAATCCTCCTACGTCGCGTGAATTAATGGTCTGGACTAAATTCAACTGAAACATGGCTCAGACTGTTGAATAGATGTGTGTCTTCCAATTCTGCAGTGTAACCTGTATATCCTCGGCTCGTGGCTGCCCTCCCCTGGAGAGATCCACGTAGAGGTGTTGGAGCTCAGCACGCAATGACCACTGTGACCACTAGGTGATGCTGTGGTCACATATGAAAGTCACACTGTGAGAAAAGGTGAAATAGAAGCATAATGGGGTAAAACAATAGTAATTTAGTTTCAGAATTAAAGTGAAATTCCTGCCTTGTTAATCCAGTAGAACCTCGTCTTGTCGGGATGATCATCATCTCCACTACAAGAAACGCTGGAATCCTATCTGTACTTTCAGCAGAGGAAATCAAACCATTTCCTGTGCTGTGTGATGATGGAATGAGATTACATGAAGCTATTCTCAGAGACATAACTCACAAGGAACACACGTGGTGGACATTTATCTGGCCATAGTGAGACATAATATAAACGCAGACGAACGCTCCTGACTCCTGCTAACAGAAACTAGTCACTCAGGAGAACAGCCTGCAGTTACACTCACTACATGTCAATAAATGTGAAACTATCCTGTTTGGATGTCCAATCTATCATGAATGCCTCATTAAACTCAAAAGCTAAGATAAATTATGGAGTTAAGGAGAGGCCATTTAGTGAAATAATATATTTTGTGGCCATAGAGAGAATACGTTCATTGAATTGCCAAAAGATTACCTGTTTGCCCTAATTTGATTCATTCATGGCAGCATGATTTCACTTCCTAGTCTAACTTGTTCCCTCAATGGATATAATTTATGGTGAAACATAACTTGTCCCCTCAATTTTATTACTTTTCTGGTAAGATATAACTTGATGCACCAAGTTCCCTAGATTTAATTTGTGGCTTTGATTAATTTGTGAAAACAAGTTATATCTCGAGATCACAAAATGATGTTTTCCCCCCTCCATGGCTGCTGCAAGCCTCTGTAATTAAAAAAAAAAACGTCACCAAGTATTTGAAAAAAATCTTTATTATCACAGCTTTATACAGGAATACAGATTGTTCCATCTACAGTTTGTTTACAGAAGAAAGAAAATGAGAATATTTGAGTACAAAAGTTAATCAACACAGATCGGCCCTCTTTTAAGCAATAAATTACAAACTGTAGTATGAATCTATAACTCAGTGAAACAAGAAATAACAAGAACCAAATCAACTTATTGTAAAGGATCGTTTCTCATCATGTCAAATACCCCCCCCCCCAAAAAAAAATCTTTAAAGACGTACGAATACAGAAAAGTAGTTTGACAGTCATTCCATTGAAAATAACGTCTTCCTGACCGATGCACTGAAAATGGAGTGTAACACGGCACTGACGAATCCTGTCAGCGCGGTTTTATATGCTGCAGTGGTGCTTAATGATCACACCAGAAATATCATCGCATACACTGTACATGGACCAAATGTGACACTAATCCAAAAATAACAAGGCTGCATTTTCTTCCCCACTTCTCCAATTCAGCGTGATGATCCTACATAATTGGATGACCCTACACATATTTCCTCCACTCGACGTATCTGCAGCTTCTTATTCTGCAGAGCACTTTTTTCTGAATCCTTCAGAGCTTTCGGAATAGTCATGATACACTCTAGATGTTAGATTAGCTTTATGACAATCAGTTAAATTAAAAAAAAAGTTGCGGTGGGAAATTACATTCTTCTTTGTGGAGATTTTAGGGGGTTCAAGGTGGATTTACAAACATTTGATTGTCATTCTGCTCTACAGATTGGTCTCCATTTCCAGTGCACGTGATAGTCATACAGATGGCAGCGATGCCACGATCGAGTCGCGGAAGGGATCTACTTTCTCCACATTAGTGGTGTGGCTGGACCCCGGCTTGATAGTACGACCCTCAGTCTCTACCTCTATGTATTTCCCTGATGGATCCCTCTGGAAAACCTGCTTCATCCTCTTCTTTATCTCTGGGTCGGGGCAGTAGAGGTACTCATATAGACCTGCAGCCAGAATGGCCCCCAAAATAGGTCCCACCCAGTAGACCTGTTGTAAACAAACACCTTCATTAGTCAGCTGGATAATCAAGGCCGGTGGGAGATGTTTTTATTGCCATCAGCACAATGTAGCATGGGCACACCACTCTGGAGTACTGCTGAATTAGACTACAGCTCATCTCAGAGTGTGAGGCATCAGGTATTTCTCACAAAGACCCCCCCAGCACCCAAATATGACACCAGACACCAGTATTATCACACACTCTCACTCTCCTTCTTTCCTTCCTTTTTTTGGCTATAATTTCAAGGATCATGCCCAGTAAACCACCTGAGTGCTTCATATTTATTGATATCAGTAAAAAAAAAGAAGAAGAAACTGTTGTCTTGTTCTTTTTGACATGAGGTCACACCTGTCTTGACTGTTCTGGCACCAGTGTTGAAACTCTGACCTTACTGGGTTTCAACATGCCATACTGGCCTAGTGTTAGAGCTACAGAGTCTGCAGGGCTCTTAAATCAAGATCATTTGTATGTTTTGCATGGCCACACGCGTTATGTTTGAGCTAGTGCACTGATTTATTATACAGTGTAACAGAAGTGCAATGCAAACTGCAGAACTAAAACTTATTCTTCTTATAATTTCTTACCCAGTGGCTCTCAAAGTTAAGCGTGATCATTGCAGGCCCAAAGGTACGAGCAGGGTTCATGCTTGCTCCCGTGTAAGGAATCTGAAAGACACATAAAAATAAAAATAAATAACTTATACTTTTATTCTGCATCATAATACTAGTAATGGTAAAATACTGCTGCAATTAAATTTGCAGGGTATGTCTGCAGAGTCTAATAATTGCAAGTGGTAATGTACACTGGAAGGAATCGGTTGAGCAGTGTGAGAGATAACATCTATTTCTCTGTGTGTTCATTTGCTCTGCTGGGTTCAGAAAGCCCCCGGAGATTGGTTGCCATGCGATGACAGCCTCCAATAAAGATGTGCATGTGGGTGTGAATCAGTGAGAAGCCTGCAATATCACACGTCGAAGAATAGATGCCCTGCTCTACCTGCTGGTTCTCAGGAAACCTCGGTGTTCAAGTTTTTTTCAGTGCATGTTGAAGAGTCTGGTGCTTCTGCAATCAGGTTCATTTTACAATCTTGAAAAGCAGCGATGAATTTGATGTGATTCTGAGCTGAATCTTTAGAACTGTTGAGCTGATGTGAACATTCGTGAGGCTGTGTATGGGTTTAATTGAAACAACTATGTTCCTCCATGAAAAAAAAAGTTTGAGGGGTCTGAGATGACAGTCAGATGAATGGACCTTTTTTTTTTTTCTTTACATCATCCACTTTGAACTTCATGATTGTGCTAACACAATCTAAAAGTCAGGATTTGCTAAACATGCTCACCGCAAACAAGTGCCCAATAACAACAGATATTCCAATGGCCAGTCCAGCAGAGCCGCCCAGGTCCGTGCGTTTGGTATCACAGGTGGCAAACACAGTGAAGACAAGTTGAAATGTTATGAGCAGCTCCACAAGGAGGCCATGTCCCGCTGATATGTCGGAGTTCACCTTGGAAGATTTTAAAAGATTTTCATTTACTATATAATGTAGATACAGCCACTTGGGTGTGTAGATATGAAGATCCTCACCGTGGTGACACCAAGGGAGCCTCTGACAGCAGCAGGCGTCACCAGGTAGAGGATCCCAGCTCCTGTAACAGCTCCCAGGCACTGAGCCACCACATAGAACACAGCTTTTGCAAGGCTCAGTTTTTTAGTTACAACCATAGCTGCTGTGACAGCTGGGTTAATATGTCCACCGCTAATGTGCCCAAAACATTGCACCATGGTAGCAATGCTGAGGCCAAAGCACAGGGAGATAAGGACTAGGTCAGCTGGAGGAGGCTTCTCCGCGCCTGCAGCCCAGTTGATGGTGGAGCCCAGACTGACAAGGACAAAGATGAGAGTAGCCAGGTATTCTGCAGACACAGCCCTCCAGAAGTCCTTGGTCCAGATCCCTTTAAAGGCCACCATTATGCTCTGACAGTTACACCAGGACAGGAACCTCCTGGCAAAAAAGAGTAATGAGTAAAATGATTAGCCTACTTATACATTCTGGATGTGTGCATGTGGCTGGTAATGCACTGAACACAGGATAGCTGCCTATAGGCACGACATTTATAACTCCACCAAGGATTTAAGCCAGTGACTTTCCATCACAAAACACCATACAACATTCTTTAAATAATCACACAGTCCAAGCATTAATACGCTGTCACTGGGACAGATTAAAAAAAACAAAACAAAACAAGTGAAAGAGAAGACAATGTACTAAAATCTTTACATTTTTTGTTAAACAAACTTCCAGAGCTACAGTGAACACCCATGTCATTCCTCTCCCTGCATCACAAGACTTACCAGAAACTCTGTCTGCGCTGTGTGTTTTCATTCATTTGTCCCGGTGAGACATCACAGCTAAAAGTTGAAACGGCTCCGAACTGCAGTACTTACAGGAAAGCAGCAGGTTGTGTGAGCGCAGCAGTGGAGCAGATAGCAGGTCTGTCAAACGAACATGATCCACACATTGTGCCCTGGGATTGCACCCAGCAGCTTTATTAAGTTACTAACTGGGCATCACCTCACAGGAATTATACAGCCAGCACAGTGGGAGGAGCCAGGAGGTTTGCTCACTCTGCAAATGGGAGCAGTGTTGTACAAAGAGTGACACTCAGTCTCAGCATCTCAGTCACAGCAGAGCTCTGAAAACATGCTGCAGTAAGCTGTTTAAATGTTTGGACTGAAGAGAAAGCTTCAATAGATTATGAATTATTGATCATTTTTACTATACTCAGAAGTAAAAGTTCTTAAATATGTCGGGTTGTGTTAGATTGCTATGTGTAGAATAGAGTAATAGAGTCGCATAGAAAATGCATGGATATACATGACCTGAAAAAATATGCATTGAATTCCAAATAAGTGAACCAGTTCCAATAATCTGTCAAGCTAGTTTTCTATACATTTCTGCAATTTTATTGTAAATGTCTCAAATGATGAATGTTGACTTTGATAAATGAGGTTAAAAACTTGGTGGCAATGATGTTTTTTCCAAAGAACCTTTCAGAAATGGGATTCAGGACACTTGGATGCATTTAGAAAAGCAGTAACAAGGCATTTTATGCTTTTATTAAATTTGAAAATTGGCCTCCATTCACTTCAGTTGTTTGAGAGATTACTGAGACGCGAGGAGGGTGGAAAAAACTGTTCAGTGGTGTTCTAAAAAGATCCAGCATGAAAATATATACCGAAGCTATTTAGAATGAAAGGAAATATCATCATGGATTTGTCTGTTTGTTTTGGAGTAAAGCTAGACGCACCGATCAACACACACGAGCGCCAGCAAACATTACAATCTGAGGATTAACAGCAACAAGTTATTGGCAAACATCAGCTAGAAAACTATAAACTCTACTGTAACCTCAAAGAAAGAAGAAAATACAATTCCACTACTGTATTTTTATCTACATCAGGGAACTTAAGTGTTTGCACATTTGCAAGCACACTCCACACACACACTCTCTGTCCCTCTCTCTCACACACACACACACACAAACACACACATGCTCGCATTTCCTCATCAAGGAAGCCTTTCCCAGGCTGCACGGTGGTGCAGTGGTCAGCACTGTGGCCTCACAGCAAGAAGGTTCTGGGTTTGAGTCCCGGCTCCATCACAGGATCTTTCTGTGGAGTCTGCATGTTCTCCCTGTTCCTGTGTGGGTTCTCTCTGGTACTCCAGCTTCCTCCCACAGTCCAAAGACATCAAGAGGGGATGAGGCTGATTGATACTCTAAATTGACCGTAGGTGTGAATGTGAGTATGAATGGTTGTCTGTCTCTATGTTGGCCCTGCGATGGACTGGCGACCTGTCCAGGGTGAACCCCGCCTCTCGCCTGTTGATGCTGGGATAGACTCCAGCCCCCCCGCGACCCTTACTAGTAAGGAATAAGCGGAAGACGACGATGGATGGATGGAAGCCTATCCCAGCAGCCTTCAGGCAAGACGTGGGGTTTGGACGGATGGACGGGTCACCAGTCCATCGCAGGACCAACACATACAGACAGACAACCATTCACACTCACAGCCACACCTACTGTCAATTTAGAGTATCAGCTAACCTAGGTGTGGGGTTGTTAAGGGCAATTAGTGGTGACATCAAGAGCCTGGCAGATGCATTTTGGTGGAAAACAAAAAGCAACTTGAAAAAAGATGAATTCAAAATGCTTGATGAGTTGTAATGTGTACTGATTATGAGGATGCAGACTCAACACCACCTGGAATAACAAACAACGTGCTGGACATACTAGAAGTGTACTTGTTCTGGTTTTGTTCCTCCGTCGTGGTAAAAGTCAGGACACAAGTGTTATCAGCAGAATTTTTGCTGAGTTGAATGGGACGTTAGAGCAGACAGAGGAAACATGACTCATGTAAGTTCTCTGGCTTTTAGTATTGAAGAATCTTTTAAAACCACCCAAGGTTCAAATTGTTTTTTTAAACTCTACTTGCAGATCATATTTTTGGGATATACTCCTTGAGAGCCAAACAACCAGATAGCTAGTTACTCCTCTGTGTGTATATTAGGTAACTGAGACCAACAGAGACAAGCTACCTGCTGGTTAGCTTAGCGTAATGAATGGGTGAGCAGGTTAGCATAGCTCCATCTAAAGTGGTCAAATTACTCTTACAGTAAATGGTCATTCCTGGCATAAGTAGAACTAGGGCTGGGCATGGACTAATTTTTTGTTTTGAAATAAAAAGCAAAAATCATGGGATATTGTTATTTAAATTCAGTCACATAGCCGGAACAAATTTGCTGACTTGATAGTGTGACCACTTTTCTGCTTTGATTTCACACTGCAGAAGCACTGCCGACCAGACCAAGTGTTTGTTAGCATCTGCAGGAGCGACTGCCACTACTGCTCATGATTCTGTCAAGAGGGGATGAGGAGGATTCATTTTGGACAAACCAAGGTCAGTGTTTGGAAGCTAAGCAGGCAAGATGGAGGTGTGCTAACCTGTTCATCCACTTTATTAAGCTATTTATCAAGAAATTAACGAGCAATCAGCCAGGGTCTGATTCATTAAGCTCCTTAATGCACATGATGGCACTTACATGTATTTTCAAATATTCTTAATCTTCATCCCAGAACATCTTGAACAATACAGTTACAGATTTATCAAAGCAAAACTTGAGTGAAGGTCCTCAATCCAGTTAAAAAAACAAACAAACTATAAAAGTTAAGGAATAAATACCACTCCACTTTAAACTTTCAAGAGAGATTAAAAACCGAACCAGTCGTACTCTGGTCTCATTTGTACTGTATTATGGATGCAAGATTGGGCTGTGAAAATACATCGAAAGTCAATAGTCAATGAACCAGACTGAACATGTGCAATGATCCGCAGAACTTAATGATGCATTCACTGACTGTGTAAACGACCTTACTCCGATAGGACATTCCCTTGGGTTTTCCATGTTGTTTCCATGTGTCTGGGCCACATTTAACAATTACTACTACTACTACTACTTCTACTACAACACCTACTTCTGCTTTTGACATGGAAAATGAACCTCAGGTAAGTATAAAACCACAGTTGTTGGTTCCCTTTAAAAGTACGAGAAAAACCGGTGAAAAAACTCCAAACTGGCTCTCATCGCTTTGTATTTATCCGACGAAAAACCCAAGGCTCAGAGTGAGGGAAAGGCTAAATTCAGAAGACAAAATGGCATCAGTAATGTGTACTCACAACCAAATTCTGAGGGTAAAGTCTTTGAAATGCCACAGCAAGACCAAAGACTCCTGACTGGCCATTTTGGCTCGGACACATGTTAATGTTTGTTTAAAGGCGTCACGCTCTTATCCTCACCAGAAAGCAACGGGAAGGTCAAAAAGGAACGTGAAGGTGAGTTAAGATGCGGAGATAAAATAAAGATAACTTGGACTGAAAACATGTTTTAACAACACTTCTAATCTTCAAAATTATTGTCTTCCTTTCCCTATTTGCCTTTCACTCTTTCTTTCCATGTCTTATCATAATTTGACATTGAGGTAGCAGCTCTGATGACGTGAATAAATTACGGTGACCTACATATCCTCTCCGTGGGAGTACAAAAATATTACAGCCACAATTTTCTTTTTTAGAAAATAAATATAACTGCATTGCTGTGATGTCAGTAACCTTTGCTCTCCATATTTCACCTGTGTTCTTCTTGGGTGGCCCATGATGGTGGTGGATGCTAACTTCTAGAATTTCAACAGGATACCATGAATGCATACCGCAAACAACTGAAGAACATGACCCACTCTTGATTCCATAAATTACATGACTGAAATACTTTTGCCACAGTCTCAAATTGGGTGTTAAGACACTGTGGAAGAGGAAGAAGATATATGATTGTCAGTCTTCACATTTGCCAACTCCGATCCTCGCCACAGCTCTTTCCTCATCTAGACGGATAACATCAGTTTGTCACAATAAAAAAAGAAGCACTTAAAGCAGCATTTCATCCAAAATGTGTAATTTGCTTTTAAATTCTAACAAATGGGTTTCTTTGAGCTCTCAGAGCAGTACTCTCACATTACTCCTTTGTGAAAAGCATTGCATATTTAGCTTGACACTAATGGTGACTGACAGCAAACAACAGCGAAACTGTTGAAAAAGATCTGCTTCCAAACCCTCAGTCTCATCACGCAGTATAATCCATGTCTTTTCTCTTCAGCCGCCCGCTCAGTAATCCACAAACACTTCAATTTAAATGGAAACAAACAACTTCTTGTCCTAAGCTTGTTCACGGTAGCGCCATGCATGACCAACTGCTGTATTCATTTTAACGAAAATGCTCACCCTCATCTGCATTTGTTTTTGATATTTTGTGGATTAATGAGCTAAAGAAGATGTGAATTACAGCAGTGAAGGTACTTGAGAGCTAGAAAAAGTATGTCTGTGGACAGTTTTGTTGTTTAGTTGCTGCTGTTAGCCGTAAGGCACTATTAGCCTCAAGTTAAACTTGGTTAGCTGCACTCTGGAGTCACAACAAAGTAACACAGGAGAATCTTTGTAAGCTCCAGACACCTATTTGTGAGTACTTGAAAGGAAAAATACAGATTTTGGGTGCGTGTCATTTTAACGATGCACGGGATTGAAACATAATTGTCTGGCTATAAAAACCAGACAAGAAAAGAAAAACATGGATATGAAAAAGTGAACATTCCTTGTTACATTCAATATACAGTAAAACAACTTAAGTATATCATTCTGCAATTATGCATGCAGTTTTATTGACAATGATAAATATGGCCACTAGGCTTGCGTCTTTTACATTGCAATGTAAGTCTGCTAGAATATTAAAAAGCTACATAAATCATTATAAAACAGTTTTTCTACAGCACCTCCAGGCGTCTCACACACACATCCGAGCAGTTCCTTCTTTACTAATTAATATCTTGCCTTAATTCTACAGATTTGCATGTGTTTAAGCTGTAGTTTAGTCAATTAATGTTTGTTGATATAGTGTGCCCTCTGTTTAATTAGGGACCTCTCCTCCAGAGTTTAGTTTCCAGTGAAGTCATTTGTTAAAAGGGAATTCTAAATGCGCTGAAAAGGAATGTGTTAATGTGGCCCTAAATGACCTTTTTAGATGAATTTGTGGATTTTATCAGGATAACTGGTCACGAGGATGTGGATAAGAAAATGTTTTCATGGAAATGCTGGCAGTTTTTACTGATCTCTATCTTTAAAAGGCTACTGTTTGGCAACTTCTATTTGTATATATGCTAACATGCAATTAAATTGTAGAGAAAAAGGTAAATTATAGATTTGAGTGGGTCACTGGTACAAACACGCAATAAAATGATCACAATAACAAGCTTCAAGGCTCCAACTGTATCCAGTTCACACACTGTTTCTGCGAACAAACATGTTTTCCTTGCTGAGTAATAAAGCCACGCTTCATTAGACAAGAGCTGCTGCCTTTGTTAGGGCGGCACCACGCCAAGTTTTCTACATGTCAGCGAGGTGAAGCCCAACGCGCTTATATAATCTATAGACTTGACAAGAAGCCAAATCGGAGGCCTCCTTTTGAAAGACGAGTTGTGTGAAGTGATCAGTTCACATGGAAATAAACGAAGCACGGGAATAAGCTGCTTGTGAAAGCTTGGACACAAAAAAATCATCTGTTTATTGTAGAATCTGGTAGTCATACAATCATGCATGACACAGCCGGAGTGCACATCATGAGAACGCTTCCGATGATAACAATGCAACAAGGACAAGATTGTTAGCGTCCGTTCCTCCATCACATTCTCTTATGTTGAGCACGTTTGCCCGCAAGATTAGCTTCGTTTAATTAAAAAATAAAGGTTTATAAATCCAAACACAGTGTACATCCAAGCAGTAGATGTCTATGTTGGTTTAAGTCAGAGGGAAAATGTCATATTCCATGTTTTGACTCATTTTTAAGATGCAGTCATTGTATCAGAGGGTTAGATTTACAAAGGGAATTGGCAGGAAATGAATACATTAAATTATTTTCACATTTTATGTACGTGTGAGCGTTTTCTTTTTAATAGAAACATGAAAACAAAGTAGTATTAAAGAAATCGGAGCACAACTTGTTTGCCCCTCCAAGCAAAATTCTAACTCCAAAAAATGCATCACACACAACTCATCTGACTACAGCACACACTCATGATAAAATGTACTTCAGCTGCCGATGCTGCTGCTACTTTTTCATTTCCAGCTGTATTGATTACTGCAGGCATCACTCTATCACCGCCGCTGCTGCTGCGCCTGCACTAAAGTAACCACCTCCAGGCTCTGACTTTCCCTGTGGACGTAGATTTTGTCAAGGCCGCGACAAGTATCCCTGATGTATGCTGCAGGCTTCGATGACGTCAGAGCCTGAAGGCTGCACATTAACGATGCAAAGTTTTTAATATATCAGTAAAACTTGAGCCAGCTAACCAAACGGTAAGTAGTTCCAGTAACTGTGCAAATGCTTCGCCCTGATACACACACACACACACACACACACATTCTCTTTCTTTCACCCCCTCACTGTCGGTCTCTTAAAGGCACTCAAGACCTTGAGATTATAGTGCTGCTGGACAAAAACAACTTGACAAGATCCCAATGTTTTCTGCTGTGAGGAGAGAGCACATTCCATGTAAGCCTCATTACTTCTATTCAATCTTCCAGGGGGTATACACACATTTTCTACTTGGGCTAACTCCAGCAAAATGCTGCTGTTGTAGAAATGAAGAGTTAAAACAAGTACAACTTACAACAATCCAGTCTTGTTTTTGTTTTTGTTTTTAGCTTTAAAGAACAAACAAACAAAAAACCTGGTACAGTTTTCGGAAGACTTGGCAAGAAGGTGATCAAGTCATAGAATATAGGAGTAAAAATATTCAGCCCTGAGTATGAAATAGCATTTATTGTAATGTAATAGTGAACGTAGTATCAAAATCCGTTCATAAATAATGTTTCCATCCGCTTATAGATAGGTCTGACAGATCCAGAACATGATCCATACCATCTCTGGAAATAAATGACCTCTGACAGTTTCATCCAAATATACTCACATTTCTCAATATCGACCGTTATACCAAAAGTTGCTATTAAATACCATCATGATTATGATTGGAAGTTGTAAACGTACTTTAAACCTCATTCACATGGACTCAAGGAATTTGATCTGACATGTTCCAAAAAAATTAAAATATCCTGCTAATATCCTACAAATGGCTGAGAGCAGAGGTCTGCGGAGGACAGAGTGTAGGGATCAGGGGTCCTAAGAGCGTTTGTTTCCTCAAAAAACACCGGTTTTCACATATTTTAAAAGATATTTTGTAACTGAGGTAATTTTTTTGCATCGTTACGTGTATTTATTTCATTATTAAAAGGCCATATGGAACCTTATGATGGACCTCACTTTGGGCCCTGGTCTCCGGGATCAAATGAGATAATACTTATTTTATAGGAATCCAGGAACTAAACTAAGTCATCTGGATCTGTGATAGACTATCATAACCCTTTCCTTAATTATCTGTCTGTCAAAAATACACCCGGCTTTTTTTTGGAAAGTCTGTAAACAAAACAACAAACAGTCACCTGCTGCCCATCACATGATATGACACGCAATGATGCGGGCAGTCACAAGAAATGAAGCAACCGAAATCAACAAATCAGGCCAAAATAAACAAAAGAGCAATAAATACATATGTAATCCAAAGGTGCACATACATAGGTAACAATAATGATACTGGAAGTTAAATCTATAAGAAATAATCACAGACATCAAGTGAAATATCTCCCACTGAGACCCGGGTCTTAGGAACCTTTCTGCTGCATTAAGGAATCCAACACTAATGTGGTCTCCGTCTGACAGATCACAAAAACTCTCTGACAGTCATGTGACCAAGCCTTCTGAGGGGCCTTCCAGGGTAAATCGCATCATCTTCAGCATAACTCATTATCATCATCACCTGCTGGGGATTTCATTTGAAGCGTTTCTCTTTCTTCTCTGTCTCAATCTCTCCTGCTAGCTTCAAAGAGATTTAATGATTTGATAACAATTTCCACAGCTAATACCGTGATAAAGAAACAGAAAAACATTTGAAATGTAGACTTACACGTAGACTTAACAAACGGAGAGGGGCTTGCAACAGGAGTAAATCATCAGCAGAACACGTTGAGTTTCACCCCCCGTGTTGCATATTTAACAAGATGTGACAAACATCCAGAGATTTTTACACCCTGTCAGACAGACAGTCATTTTAAACTGTCTATCTCAGGATGTGGCGTCTACATTCCAGCTGACCTATGAACTGATGAGAGCGCCATCTGACTTGCTGGAAATGTCACTCTCGCCGAGCATGTCCCTGTTTTCCTCAGATCAGGTTGTGATCTACAGCACGGATCATAAATAGCTAGCCTTCCCCGCAACGAAGCACTTTACAGCGTTTTTGTTTGTGTGTGTGTGTGTGTGTGTGTGTGTGTGTACCTTTCAGTTTTTGATCTCAGCAGAGGTCGAGTACATTTGAGGGGAAAAAATTGTTCTGTTTTGAGGGAGAGGGTAAGTGGGAATAAACACTGACGCTGTAGTTCCCAGGGCCATTAGATGGTCTCATGTCGTTGGTTACATTGCAACTTCTAGCTTGACAAGAAATGACAATTTCAAACATCCGCACTTGTTAAGTCATTTTGAGTACTTGAACTTTAAATATATAATAACTCCAGTATGAACTCATTTGTCCTTACCAACTCCACTTGTCACAACAGGATTTGGACACAGAACTGAAGTTTGTAAGTCTTTGAAACTAAATTTAAATATGTGAGGAGAAAAAAAAGGATCCCCTCCTCTGTGCTGCTTTAAGGCGCTGAGACCCAGAGACCAGCTAGTTAGCGTAGCACAATGAATGGTAGTGAATGGGTAGTGTTATCGTGCATCCATCAAATGTCACTGAATACACTTTTACCCAAAACAGTCCTTGCCAGCATTCATATAACTAGGATTGTGCACAAGATTAGCAATGAAATAAAGATTTAAAATGAGAAGATATTGTAATTTTAGAATCAGAAAAGTGGTTGCAACTACTTTTTTGACGGGGCGCAGCGACTTGACACAGCGCCTGAAAACTTCAGGTGACAATCAAAATGTTGGTTTTTTTGGTGACTACAATAGCAACTGCAGCTACTAATCTGCAGGTACCTCCAGGTACTCCAGCTTCCTCCCACAGTCCAAAGACATCAAGAGGTGACGAGGTTAATCAGATACTCTAAATTGACCGTAGGTGTGACTGTGAGTGTGACCCCCCCCCCCCCCGCGACCCTTAACAGGATAAGCAGTAGAACATGGATGGATGGATGGTAATAACTTGAGATTTAACGTTTTCTACATGGACACGGAAAGTCACAATGGATGTCTGGGACGACGTAATGCTGGGATGTGGAATGATAAAATCACTCGTAGGTCAGTTCAGGTTCATCGAGGTTAGGCATCGTCAGTCGACAACAACCTGACCTCTTGGAGACTGCTGAGAAGATTTTTTGCTGCCTGTCGGGCCAAGCAGGGACACACAGCAGAGTGAGCACTGCTACACAGTCTCAGCCTTTATTGAAATGCAGCCTCAAGGCCATGCACATCTTGAAATCCATGTGAAGTTCAGAGAAAATAAAAGAGGCTTCTATGTTGCTACTTTCATTTTATTAATTTATTTTTGGACCATCAGGTTTTAAATTACTTATTATAACATTTTAGATGTGTGTGTGTGTGTGGGGGGGTGACATGTAAAAGAACAGAAAAACAACACGTGAACACGAGATTGGTGGTCTTGTCCCTTCACAACAGAAGTAGCACAGAATCCTAGGTTTCAACGGATATAGTTTTTTGAGGGTCATAATCAGACGACATACGAAATACAATGAAATCACATTGTAAAAGATTTTGGTGACCCTTCACCTAAAAAAAAGACAACTTTTCAAAAGCTTTGACAAAAAAAATGGCTGAACGGAATTGTGGCGCATACGCTAACGTAGCATCTGAATTTGAGGGGCTGCTCATCCAAGAGAGCACGTACATAAAAACAAAAACGGTCTTTGACTCTGAGGTTCTCTGCTGAATTTTCTGCCACAAGCAGAACGTATTTGTATCAAGTTTACTTTACTGTCACATTCACCTTTCAGCATCTAAGTCCAACTGACAGCCTGTAAACATCCTATGAATACTCGCTCAGTGTGATAAACAAACCTCCTGCCTGACAGAAATTTGTTGAATGAAACTCTGCTGTGCTACCAGCGTAAACACAACCACTGAGTTCATTTTCATCTGAGCTATGTCTGTCCTTTTTTATTATATTTATTTTATTTTGCATACAAATACTTCATGAAAGCAGTAGAGAACTTCCACCCAGCTCTCTGGTTAACCTTGGCTCTGCTACTAACTTTTATTCAAGAGACCATAACTTCTCAACACCGGATTACATCAGGGTTGTGTAAAATGTGCGAAGAATTATATGGTGGGACCACACAAACAATTCCGTGGGTTAACGATGTCATAGATGGCAATATGATGGCAGTTTGAGTATGATTCAAGTCCTTCATACAGAACTGTGAGTCACAATATTAATCCAACCCTTGAATTTCTGACCTTAAAGTGATGCGTTCTTTGCCTTTCAAGTGCTCACAAATAGTTCTGGCTCACAAAGACGTAGTCGTCCTTCTGGCATTTCTTCTTTCTACCTCCAGAAGTCAGAAATTGCTCATCGTGTACTGCACGTTTAGCTTGAAGCGAATGGGGTCCAACCACTAATAACAGCTAATTTGCCCAAAAATGATCCAGTGTAGCCTGAGTCGTCTCTCTCTGACCGTACGCTCAGCCATCTTCAAACGTGAGACGTGAGCTGAGAACGCATGATAACATTTAGACAGCTGCTGTGAACCAGTGGAAACAGAAGTGTTACTGGTTGCTTAGAGCTCATAACAGCGTATAACGTGACTAGATCATGAAGATGTGGATCATACTGGACAACGTGCTTTAGACTTTGGAACTGGACATTTTTGGATGTTTGTTAGCTTTTATATATATATATATATATATATATATATATATAATTCTGGAGAAGTTATGCGTGAGGTTTAAAGGTAATAAAGTTATGCGTGAGGTTTAAAGGTAAATCATCTATTAGTGAGAAAAGACAAAATTCGAAATAACACAACTAACTAACTAACTAACAAACTAACTAGCAGGTTTCCTGGTTATGACACGTTATTTTAACAGATTTGCCACACCTATGAGAGCCCTTTAACGTATGTCTCTCAGGTCTGGTTGATGAAGCCACAACTTTACTTATTCAGCTGAAATTCAGCACTCTCATCCTCTTCTATTTCCAGTTCCTGACACCAGCTAGTGGAGCATGTCACAGCTACAGAGACATATTTTCCTCGGGGGGGGGTGGTCAGAGCTAAAAGTGGGGTGAATATTAATGTTTCACTCAGCAGGTAGGTATCCCAGACAGCAGTAACATTTGGGCCTCATCTGGGCTCCGTTTGGAACTTCTGGCTCTTCTTCTGTGGGCCACATTTAGGCCAGTATTTTTTTTTATTTTTATCTGAGCTTCAAATAAATGCTAAAGATGTCTGATGGATGAACAAATAACTGGTTGGTAAAATGTTCACCAGATCTTATTCCTCTCTCTCTTTTTTTGTTGTTGTTGTTGTTGTGACAGCATTACTGGTCATTCTTAACCAAGGAGCAGTCTTGCCACCACAGCGGCACCAGCACAGTAAAGTAAAGTAAGTAACAGCCCATGTAGATGGAACACGATGTCTCAAGCGCAGTGCCGACACCTCCAAAAGCAGCCCATCGCACCTTCAAACCCAGAACAAAGACGGTGCAGCTAAATGCCTGAATGTTGTTGCTTGTTACTTGTGTTTGGTTGCCATACTTGTCAACCAATGCTAAAAGGAAAACCACAGTGTACACAAGCTCCACAAACAACTGTGTATGTGTCGTTCTGACATATGTAGACAGAATGAACACAGTCTTTCTCATTACCAAGCCTTCATGGAGACAAGCTGTCAGGCTGCAACCCACAGGAGCCCACTGCAGATGCTGCAAACCATCAGCCTCAACTCCCTCAGCGAAGGAAATAGGATGTCTGCTAGCATCAGCGTTCGGAGGAAAAGAAAATATTTACAGGGGAAAAAAAACATTCAAACTGAATTTTTGATTATAAACCAACTCCTCCACAAGGTGCTAGTCCACTGGGTTCAGTTTGAGTTTACAATCTGCTGTCAGTGCTGCCAGTAGTGAGAGTGGACTATCACTAATATAGCTGAACACGTAGCGAGATATCTTGATGTCTTAATAGCAGGCGTATCCGTTTGCATTGAACTATCCATCAATGACAAGGAATAAACAACTTTGTGAGAGAAAAATCCACAGAGAATTTCTCTTTCAACACCATATTGAGCGAAAAGATCAATATATTGTTATCTTTTTTTAGCTGTAGAGCTTACATCATGAATATTGATCCATATGTCAAGACGCTCTCGGCTAATCTAAAGTCAGCACAATTTGGAAGTAAGAATTGCAATAAGATATGTGCAGATTTGATTTTAAGTAAAGAATATTAATAAGAATACTTCAGTATTTCATGGTATTTCCCACACACTTAAGCTGACTATGGTTTTGTGCTTTGATGCGTTACTAACGATGATTTAAAAAAAAAAAGCAATTTAGTTCCAGTTATTTTTTTCATTTGATTATTTTTAATGATGACAAAATCCATTCCTGTCTGGACCAGGTCCAGGTAAAGTTGCAGACGCGTAGTTATGGACTGGGTTGCGGTTTTGCACCTTGTTTTCTTGTGTTACTTCTCAGTTCTTGTTTTATTTTGAAATGTACTTCCTTTCCCTTGTGTGTACTCCTGTGTTACTTCCTGTCTCTTTCACCTGTGTTTCATGGGTTCATCAGTCGTTGTCAGCCACGGCTGTGCTCCCAGTGTTTCTTGTGTCATCAGCTCCTTCCCTGCCCTCGTGTTCTCCTGCCTGTTTCTTGTTGTGTCATTTGTAGCATTTGTAAGTTCAGTTCGTCACGTCCGTCTGTGTCATCCTGCTGGTTTACCTCACTGTGTTTTCGAATTTATGTGTTTAGTTTTGAGGCGTCTCCACAACAGCGGTTGCTAGCAAGTGGCTAAAAAAGACGACAGCTTGTCTTACATGTGAAGCACGTGCGGCGATGCAGAAGTCATGTTTGCAGTGTTGTTGGTTCATAGCCTAACACTAGATTTCTTTTAGCGACTTGCATTTGTGCTTCTAAAACGATAACGGTGGTTTCTTGCAATGAGCGGCTTGCCGTTTGTGCTTGGGTTTCCCCAGTGCTCATGAGAGGTTCAGCTCAAGATCAGGGCACCCGAAGGACCCTCCTGAGACCAATTTCCCAATTTATCCTTCTGTTTCCGGGAGAGGACAAAAGTGATGGTTACATTTGTAGTAGGAACTTTTCTTTGCACTGTCCTCATTTGCGCCCTCTGCAGTCGTTTGGTTTATTTACTCAATCTTCTTAAACAGGAAGTAGGAAGTGCTAAGTACATATAGGCCTTCGCAGCCATTTCGCAGCCATTTCTCAGCCATCGCAGATTGCTGAAAGATTATGTGATGCCATACTTGGCAAACGTTGCCTTTTCACTCCGTGTGCACGTCAACTTGAGTCTACATTAAATCACTGGGGCTTGAAGGCTTATGTCCTGACTCACGTGTCTTCTGTGAATGGAGTTTGGCTAGCTGTCAAATTGAAGTTGTTTGACCTCAAGGAGGACAGTATGTGTTCATTTGTCAAGATTATTTTGCAGGAACAAAACGTAAATTTCAATTGGTGTTTACCACAGAGCTGATTTTTCTGCAATGTTCCAAAATTGGATGTGAAAACCCCATCGGCTTTTGGCTGAGGGACGCCGTGGTGACGCTAACGTCAAGGTTAGCTGAATAAATGTGTCATCTCAGTGGAACTGCACGGATTTATGCAGGTTTCATAATTGGCGTAGGATTTCTTTCTTTTTTTTTTTTTTAAGTGTCATAAGGAGTCGCTTCATAAGAGTAAAACTGAATGAATGATGGTAGGTGGAAATGTGTGGTTCAAGAAATGAATGAGGGAGCAATCAGACGTGCTGCAAGGAGGCCAAACCCTTCTCTTACTCCTCTGACTTCAGACTCTAAGTATGAAATGTCACACTAGCTCTCGTGTTACTGAGGCCAGGAGACAGAGGAAACGCCAAACACCCTTTGGTGCCGGCTCTGTCTGCAGTGATCACTGGAGCAAAGAGACCCCCTGTAGAAATAATCAACCTCTTAACTGAACCGACACAGTAAAATGAGACAAGACTGAGCACAGAGACAGTACAACAGGGGCTGAAGGATGCTCCTGGTGTGGAAAACAGAAGCTGATGCTGGAAAAAAAGCTGATACAGAAAAGCTTTGAACCTGCATTGCTTCTAATAGCCAGCAGGGGGAGACTCTACTGGTTTGATCATTTCTTCTTGCAGAATGAAGAGAGCGAGTGTGATATCACAGATAAGTTTATGGACTAATGTTCTTGTGTTGTGACCGTCGCTGGGTTGATGCTTTGCAGGTAGAGGTTGTCATATTTGAGTAAGATGAAGGGTGGATGCGATGCTGTAGAAGCTGAGGACACAGCACAACCCCAACTTCAGCATCCTGACCGCTCCTGGCCCCCATGCACTGCTAGCAGAGGTAGCTTTACATATAAGAGGAGTTAGTCATCTTACTCCACTGTTGCAACTGTGTGGAGATTGACTTCAAACTGCGTAACAATTGGGATAAAACTTGGTTTTAAAATAATTTTGGCAAATCTACGGCTACATCAGCATTACTTATCCTGACGTGTGTTCCCAGAGGAAAATTTTACTGCTCAGAGCTTAGCAGTGAAGTGACAGTGAAACAATGAAAAAACAGAAAAACTGGGTCTGCACTGGTGGTCGAGGACATCAGATGTCCTCATCTCAATCACATCAAGGGAAGACGAAGTGCAAAGCTTTATTCTGGTGTTTTTGAAGTCATATGTTTGCGGTTTAGTTAATTCAAACCCTAATAATAGCTTTTTACTTCAAGCTAATGCTTCAAAAATGATTCAAGTGCAGGACTGTGCTAAATACTTTCAACTTTTTTTTATGATCCCAGAGCTTGCTTTCTGCAAAAAGCCAAAAGATAAATATTTTTAAAATTGTTTGGCTTTTAGTTGAGGGATCCAAGGTTGATGCTAGCTTCCATGCTAGTCTACAAAAATACTTCATCCCTGACTGTTTTCATATACAAACTATTAGCTGTGACATAATTTCATGACGCTTAGCATTCATGAACAACAGTAGGTCGCTAACATTAATGTCTCCGATCAGCGCTTCAGAAGTGAGTCATGGTTCGTGCCTACTGCTATTTGATGTGAAACATACAGCAGGTTTTTTTGGTTTGTCACCCAAATTAATGGAGTAATGCTTTGATAGATATCTGGAGTCAGTTTAGTCAGCTGTGTCTTTTTGTCTTAGGTCTACTGTCAGAATACATTGTATTTTCCATCCAGCCGCGGTCTGAACCCCTGGAGATGTCTTCAGCTACACGCAACACCTCAACCTGTCCACACGTGAAGATCTCTGACCCCACCTGGAGAGGAAGGCTGCCAGAGGTCAATCCAGAGGTGATGGACAAGACTCACAGGTTTATGAGGATTGTTGTGGCTACGTGTTCTCTGCTGCAGCTGTGTACATCGCCCTCACATAAGGTTTGACACGCCTGGGCAGTTTCCTCACCTGGAGAAATTAAATATTTTCAGTTTTGTTGAGCCCATAAAAGGAAACTTCAGGAACAGTGAAATGTTTATGACTGACAGTTGGTTCAATTTTGTTTGTTTTGTTCTTTAAACACTTCCTGTTCAGTTTTATCAGCTGTGCTCTTCCTCATTCCCTGCACCATCTCCGTCAAGGGCCAAGGAAGAACTTATTACAGTTTGTTGCAAATTAGCTGTAGCGCCGTCTGATGGTAACAGGAAATGTTGTTTTCACACTTTGATGTCCTCCTCCTGGCGGGTCCACCAGATTCATCTGAGATTTAGCAAGAAACCCCTTCAGAGCTTTCTGGTGGGTTAGCAGCAGATATATCTGTTTGAAGACTGGGAGTTTCTGTTAAATGGTGTTGCCATGGTGATGTGGCTGATAGTGATATTTCAGCATCGACCAGGCGGCTGTTGTGACTGGGCTCCTCACCATGGGTCTTCTCCAGACATCACACATTTGCTGAGAGTCCCAACCTAAGGAAACTCACAAGCTGAATGTATTTCATAGCGCCACCTACAGGGATAAGCCTGATGTAACAACTGATATGCATCGGAGTGACGTGCTGTCTTTACCTGATGTACTGCAACGTAACACCTGTGTTTTCTAGTGGCCCCTAGTGGATGCAGGAACTGATATTCGCACCATAGTCCAGCCTTGGTTCGCTCCTTTACGCAAAATCAAAATATTATGAAGTTTCTCCTCCATCTCCTTCTGTGGAACACTCCAACGTGTATGTGTGTGTGGGGGGTGGGGTGGCTTTAATTAGGTGCCGAATACAGGAGCCAGAAGTTCACCTAAACAGAGGTATAATCTCTCTCTTAATGTTTTGGGAATTCTTTTTATTTTCAGACATATTTCTCTGTTAGATTCAATATGATGTGCTGATGTGTTCCATCACATGTTCTTATTGATGGACGCATGCTTTGAACTCTACTTCCTGAATGCGATGTCTGTAAGTTATGCCTGATTTTCTAATATCTAGTGAATTGATAACTGATATATATCAATACCCCCTTCATATAATAATGGTTCAATACGTTTTTCAGGTTACACTGAAAGTGTTAAACACCATCGTTTGCAGTAGAGCGTGTGCTCTCAATGAGGGGGGGGGCGCAGCATTTTTATTTTGTGTCTTCTGCTTTGAATTTCCTTCCCCATGTTTTCTAAAACCATTTTAGAAACACTCAGAAACAATTTAATTAAATATTTCGATTCACTCTGCATATCATTCATGATTCAACCCTTTGTCAGTGTTCCTCCATTAACAAATTAGCCTCTGGGGGAGCCGTTGTCCTTGGCGTTGTGCTTCTGTTAGATTCGGAGCCAAGCACTTCCCGTTCATTGCATTATGTTCACCCATTCACTCTTAAATGGACACTTATTCACCAGTGAGGTTGGTAACATTTGATTTTTTTTTTTTCATTTCCAAAAATAGAGTCACGTTGGAGGCGCGGGGTCCAGATAAAGACACATCACATGCAGTTCTCACTGTAGAGGGGCGTGGCCTGAAAGAGCAGCTGGGAAAGAGACAGATTTCAGGACTTTTATGGACTTTGCTATGGTGTCCCAAATACAGACGAGATTTAAAAGAGCAAGAAACCAAATACACATGAATTCTCCTATCGATATGAGACCTAGATTTAGTTAGTTGACTCATACTTTAACAAAAATAAAAATATCTGCAGCATCAGTTTTGACTATTTGTCTTTTCCCCTGACAAGTTCATCTTTATGGAAGTACAGAACTAGCTAGAATATATTCGACTCAAGAGCTTTTGGGAATCCATCTCTCATCTCAGTCTTGATTTTGCCACCCAAGCATATCACACTCTGCAGCACACTCCCATTCTCACATGTTCTTTTTGAATATCTTCAGGTTTGGAAATGGAGCATGCAGCATTTGTATGCATAGCCATCTTCAGGTCGCGATATAGAAGCCCAACCTCAGGAAAAATATACAAATCCTTAAACTTACGCCTGTAAAATTGGTTATTTTATACGACTGTTTGATTGGTTGATATCATTTGCATTAGTGAAACACCCCGGAACATATACTGTAATCAAAGGGCGAATAAATCCGACTTTGAAGTAATTTATTCTACTCATCACCACTGCAAACTTCTTTCTTTTAGTTTTTATATAAGAAGTTAAGTTTATTTTCACACACACGCACACGCACACACACACACACACACACACACACACACACACACACACACACACAGTGGTAGCACCAGTGGTGCAGCGGTAGTAACAGGTTTTTTTCTCGCTCTCTCTCTCTGTCTCTTTTACACTGTAAGAAGCCTGCAGAATGACCCTGCTGGTCCTTTTTGAAAATGATGTTGGTGCATAGGGAAGCCTCAGGATGGAGCCAGTGTGCTTTGAAAGATAAAGAGCTTTAACACAAATGACACACTTAACAACCTGAGTGATGGCGCTAGTGGCATATTAATATAACTGGCAATATTACCATAAGGGTGGAAATACCGTCACGGCATGAAATCACTTTCTAAAGCTGTTCTAACAGTCATAGCTCTCCATTCGCTGGATAATGGCTCAGTAAGGAAGCACTATTGCACGATGTGTAATTACTACAGGCTTTGCTCACATCTCAGACAACCTCTCTCTGTGCAAACACAATGGTTTAATGCCTGAAATGTACTTGTGTAATCTAGGGTATGGATCCGCGTGCAGGGACAGTATTGAACAGGCTTTGATCCAGAGTGCACCAAACCCTGCATGCTATAGTTGTAAAAATTTAGCAGGGTGTTCATCTAATAAGCTGCCGGTCAAAGACATTTTTCAGGAAGCCAACTAGGAAGCTTTGGAGTTTTATCTTTATTTTTAGCCATCATGTAGCTAAATCTTTCTTCTTCACCTCATAAAGATGCCACTTTGGGAGCGGCATCACGATGTTACACCATCACCTATGATTATTATGGGCTCTCCTGACAACGAGCCTAGCTTAGCACAAAGACAAGGAATAGCTAGCCAGGCTCTGTCAGATTATAATAAGATCCCTGCAAGTCAGTGAGGCGTTACTGGCTTTTTCTTAACCAAGAAACCATGAAAATAATATAGCAAAAACAAAAAAAAAGATACAAAATGGGTTTGCTATTAATAGAAAAGGTTTCAATTCAAGTAGAATTCATTTGTGATGAAAAACATAATGATTAAAATGTAAAGATCCATTTTTTTTAAACTTTCAAAATTTGATTTATTCTTTATTCTCAAAAAAACATTTGGTTTGGTGTAGATCGAAGTGAAGTAAAATCTGGTCAACTGAACGTAAGTTGGTTTGGTGTAGAACAGTCGCTCTGTCTCCTGAGTGGGCGTGTCTATCGACTATGGTCTCGAGGCAATATGTCTCTGGGATCAGCACATGCCAGAAAAAGACTTTTCCTCAATCTTTCAGAGACTCAGTTTGAGAGCATGCAAAAAAAAAAAATCTTCCATTTGCAAAGATAATGATTTAGTTTGGGAGCTAAAGTTTTGCATTTACAAAAAAGGAAATATTAAATTTGCGACGGCAGTGCTGATCGTTTTCTATTCGAACCGATGTTTTTATTGCAAACCTTTTCTGTGTGATGGCGCCATGGAGACACAAAGTAACCTCATAGAGAGATGAATTGTTTCCTTTGGACCAAGGCAGTCTGTTTTCCCCCCTTTTTCTGGCTGAATGAAATAATAGAGATACTATCAGGTCCCAGAAAACAATAATCAAACCAGCATGACACTGGCAGTAATGGCATTGCTTTTAATCCACTTTATCATCGGCAGAGTCATCGCACATGACCCGAGGAGGTGCAGTGCAGCAGGCAGGAGCTCACTGGAACGTCTTACTGTATATATTTTCCTAATATATTGTTCTTGCATTTAAACGTATAGTATATGGGTGCAATAACTCACACGCCGATGCCTCTTTTGTTCTTTATGCCTCAGTTCAACCTGCATAATTGGTAGCTTACAGTGAGTGTGCATAGGAGGATTTCCCTACGGTGACAAATAGTTGATGTAGAACAAAAATGACATTTTCCTCCCCACATGGGTCAATTGTTGAGTACAAAACGGTGAGAGTAATTTTCCTCGCTGAGTTAGATCTTACAGTGAGAGCCTCGACACAAAACGGGCTGCACATATTGAAGGCTGCAGCTTGTTTGTTTATGGTCAAAAGCGGTGGCACCCGTCTGGGTCAGTTATTTTTCAGCAAATCTCAATACCCCACAATGAACTTTACAGAGTATTGATAGGCTGTTGGAGATATTTGTGTGTGCTCAATAGGCTTTATGTGTCTGAAAGAATAGTGAATCTGAAACAAAGACACTGTAAAAGTGGTATGTTTTTGTGAAGAAAGGTGAAGGTAGATGTGTTTAAAGAAAATGGGGGGACAGAGGAATCGTTCCCTTGTGTAAGTGGATGTGACAGCTTCTCACCCAGGAGAGCGCTTGTTCTGAGCACGCACTAGAGGCCAGCAGGGCCACCTGTCACACAGATCTGTGACTAAAGAACTCTATTAGCGAACAAGCACCCCGGGGTAACACACGCATGCACGCACACACACACGCACACACACATACAAAATCAATATGCGAATGAACAAAAGGAGCCATAAATGTTGAGCGATTAAGTAGGTAGACAATAGATATGGCAGCAGATAAAGCGATTGACAGCTCTGTTTAACGGTTATTCACAGTTTAATGATCCCATTCTCCAACTTCTTGCCACTATCATCCGTAACATCGTTTTGAAAAAGAGAATATTTTCACTTTACATGATTTACAGTATAGGCCGAGGATGGAAATGCTAACAAAATAACATTTTCTGCTCTGTAAGTGGTGCGTGACCACGTTTCAGTCTGTGCACACGCGGCTCGGCATATGACAATTATTAAGATGGATTTGTACCAAACTGCACACATTGGCACGAATGTAGAGACTATTTGAAGAGGTAAGTGGGACTTACTGGTGAAATAAAAATGATCTATATTTCAAATTGTGTCAATTTGTGTGAAACAGACACTCTTAGCACTGGTATGCACGCAACTTTTTCCATTTTATTGCCTAAACTAATTACCTGTCAGACATTGTTTATACATTGTTTGTACATAATATAGGTTACTTAATGTGCAGAGATACCCTTCTGGAATGAAATAGCTGGAGGAATTTTCCACACTGTCACTCTGTTGTGGTCAGGAAAAATAATCATGTTTGACACGACAAGTTGGGCTGTCAGGGCTCTTTTGCTTGATTCTTGTCCTTGAAGCCCGTTGTCATTTTTCAACTCCCTCTCCGCCCCTCCCCTCCCCAGAGAGGATTGTGGGGATGTTTGATTTTTAAATGGCTGCTGGAATAATACCCATGAAGTGATGATCATCGCTGTCTCTCAAAGCACTACCTCCCCATTACCTCCCCAATAGCAAGCTCTCACGTGACGCTGTCTCGCTGATCCAAGGAGAGAAATTCATTGGAACAGGTGGAGCTGTGGACCATATCCCATTAGTGAGGCTGCCAAAGGCCGGTTCCTGTAGGAGTAAATCCTGCTCTTCATGCACCATAGGCACCGGCTACTGTATATAGACTCAAATATATGGGCTAAAACCTGCTTCCCTGGCAAAAATAGGGAGGGGATGATGAGCATATAGATCACGGCTTTCATTACTTTTAATACAATCTGTAAAATACATGACTTAAAGCCCCATTTCTGGGAGGAATGTACTTGCCTGGAAACATTCACAGAACAGTCATTTGCAATGAAAGTCAGTGGCTGTAAATGTACTGTAGGCTTGTTGATGTGTGTGTTGTGGGTGCATGAGAAAGGCGGACATGGCTTTGACTTTGGCCCTGGCTGGCTCGGCTCTTTGCCCGTGGCGCCATGACTCTACCCACGTAGCAACACATTACGGCAACGCTCTCAATACAATACATAGTGCGAGAAATCATGTCCATACCATTGAGAATCATAATGCTCAGGGATCTGATGTCCCACTTTTCGAATTTGCAAGTAAATGGTAGGGAACACACTTCACACCAGAGACGAAGGTGTTAGAGATAGTCATGATGAGCCTGGTTCTGGAGGAACAGGGAGTTTCTTGGTTAATTACAAGAAAGTTGTATTTTTTTTGTTTCTGAACCTTTGCTAGCTCCAGCTAGCTTTCATCACAATTGCTTATGTCAGCAGCTCACAGCAAAATACTGCACCCTATGATCTCTGTATTGAACTTTAATAATTGCCATCAAGTTGATTCTGCAGGAAATCAGCAAAAGAGCTAATTGCTAAATGGCTTAGTTTTTTTTGGGGGGGGGGGGGTTCTAGGTCAAACTAGTATGAGAAATATCAAACACTCACCTCACACAAGCTAGAAATTTTGCTAAACTGCTATTTATTGCAGTTCGATGTGAAGGAATAAAAACAAGCCACCTTAAATACAGTAACACAGTACTAAAATACATGCAAAACAGACCAGAATTCCTCAGGGCAGGAGCGGTTTTCTAAAACAACCAGGAAGAACTGAGCAGGAGGAGGAGGTGGGTGTTTTTTAGCATGAGCTTACAGAGCCAAATGAACACCAAATACTAACTGTTTACTTCCTGGATTTATACGCAGAGGTTTTACTGGATGTTACTGCATAAAATAGGCCACATTAATCATCATCGCATTATAAAAAATGTAAAATCTGAGTTACTATTATTATTATTATTATTATTGATGATGATGATGATGATGATAATAATAATAATAATAATAGTGTTGTAAAAAATCATGGATTTATTTAGACTGATTAATAATGGAAGTAATAAGATGTTAAAAAATGCATGTAAGTGATCCCATCCTTGCTCCTGAACTCCATGTGTTGAGTTAGCTTTTAATTGAGGTGCCAGTAGAGGGCAGCAATACGCCTCGGCTTCGTCCAGTCCATCCAAAATTAAAAGAAGAAGAATTCAGACATTTTAGATGCTTGTCAGTGCCACAATAACTGTAGGCTACGCGAATACTTCAGATGAATTAATTACAGAAATATATTTTTAGAATTATCTATTGACATCCCAAAATAATAAGAATAAGAATAAATGTGGTTGTGGTTAGATTTTCTGACTTTTGTCCTGGTGGTGTTTCCTCCAGTGACTGCTGCTGCTCGGCCTGTGGGTCTGTGGGGTCCCACAGGCCCCTACATTATGATGGACTGTCATTGAGTGTTGAAGATTAATAAATCGCCGGTCCTCCCTCTCTGGGACCGATCACTCCTGGATGTCTTCATTATACGGCATCCACATCGTGCCTTGCAGTATACACCTGGGGACGTTCAGAGGTTGTATAGCAGCACTAGACAGCGTATTTTGAGCTAAGTTATCGTGATTGTTCTTCTTTTCACTCCGCAGCCGCATCTTGTAGCTCAACGGTAGCGCTGCTGTTATTCAACAGTTTGTTGAGACAGCTTGTCGTGAAAGGTTGTAACAAAGAGAGATATGTTGCCACGGCGTGTATTCTGCTCGCCGTCTGGGTTGTGATGCTCTTTATTTGGGCAAGCTAAGTATCCTGTTTCTGTTACATCAACTTCCTCGCGGCTGAATAGTGTTGAAGGGTTATGAAAAATGTATTGTAGCTGTTCTATTCACAAGTAAGTGGGATAAAGTGTCCTTGAGCTACACGAGTGTACGGAAAAGTCTAGCATGACTCTCAAGAGCAGTGGTGACTAAAATTGGTTCATGACTCTGAACATAACAGGGAATGTCAGTTTTATAATAAGAAAATTCCGTCTCGTTCGTCTTGACCTTTTGGTTGAATACTCCCTCTGAGTATGTACTTTATAGCAAAATCAATATGTGCATCATGATACTCTTTGTTCGTCTTGCACAATGATAGCCAGTGGCAACAAATTGGGCTCAGCACATTACGAGCAACATTTCAATAATACCTAAAGGTGATAATATACATTCATGTGGTGTTTTAATCACATAAAATCTAAGGTTTTCCTTCAGGCTGTGACATGAATCAATAAGTCTTGTAAATGTTCGGCAGCAAAACCAGACCTGCTGCTTATTTATTTTCTTAAATGGATGTGAGATAACTGTGCTCCGATTTATTTTAAAGCATAAACGTCTTTGTGTTTAATCAGAGGCTGGCAGATAAGCAGCTGCCATTGAATTACAGAGAGACGTGGGTTTTCGGACTGTCACAGTAAATAAACATTGCATCAAAGTTGGAGCCTTTAGTGCTAATTATAGGAGGTGGAAAGGAACAAAATGTAATGACTTAGTCACTCTTCTGAAGCAGAGTTTGCAGGTACCTGAACTTTTCTTTAATATACATATCATTGTGACAACTTGTTACTTTGAACTTAAACATTTAAACACAAGTTTCGGATCTTTATGCTGTACTGTTTAAGTTTTTCTTTGCCAACACTGAAAAACTGATTTTTACATTACAATAAAGTTAATGTTCAGTACTTTCACACATATTTTCATCAAAATGGTTTTTATGGCCTTTGAATGTTAAATTGAATTATATTATATTATTATTATATTATATTTTTTTTATTATTTTTATGTGAAGGTTCAATTATCTTTGAAAAAAAGCACTTGCTGTAATTCAGAGCTACATTTCACTTTTACACCGTCGAGGTTGTCGAAGCAGTACTTAATCAGCTGATTATTCCATCCATCTATCCATCCATTTTCTACCGCTTATCCTGTTAAGGGTCATGGGGGGGTGGAGTCTATCCCAGCAGCCTTCAGGCTGAGAGGCGGGGTTCACCCTGGACAGGTCACCAGTCCATCATAGGACCAACACATAGAGACAGACAACCATTCACACTCACAGTCACACCTACGGTCAATTTAGAGTATCAATCAGCCTCGTCCTCTCTTGATGTCTTTGGACTGTGGGAGGAAGCTGGAGTACCAGAGAGAACCCACACAGGAACAGGGAGAACATGGAGACTCCACACAGAAAGATCCTGTGATGGAGCCGGGACTTGAACCCGGAACCTTCTTGCTGTGAGGGGACAGCGCTGACCACTGCACCACCGTGCCGCCTGCTGATCATTCCAATCACTGAAATATTTAAATATTCTGTACTTTTGCCATAACTGGTCCTTTAATGCTGTCTTGGTTTTTCCGTGTCTAAAGGTGTTTTTAGAGCTATAATTCTCCACGTGAATTTTTGGGAGACTGGCTGCCGCTCTTCCTGTGAACCATGACACTGATCCATCACACTCATCACGCCTAAAGGGACCAAGCGCAAGCCAATCAGAGGCATAGGAAGTTTTAGGGCGGGGCCTCTGGGGATGCACACACATTGGGTCTGTGTCCAAAAATAAGGCCCTTTAGCAGCCTGATGTCATACCAGAAATATATGAGTGGCCTGTCAGTCTCTGAGTACATTTCAGCTAAAGATTGAGTCCTTAATATTGCAGTAGCATGTCTGACAGAGCTAGCCTAGCCATGCTAGCTTAGCCTCTGGTGATGCTAGCAGTGCTCAGCAGGCAGGGGACTGTTCCTGGGAGAACAGGTCTTAAACATGTCTGGGAACCAGTGGTTTGGAGCATGGATCTCAGAGAAATTGGAAGTGAGATTTTCAGGGTACGGAGCTTTAATTTCCGATATTTCCACAGCGAACACAACATGCACCTACAATGTGTTGCATTCCCTGTTGTGTTTCGGTCAAATTAAGCTCATAGAGGAGTTTGCAACACACACAGTTGCACATTCAAGCGCTGAGTTACTCAACATGGTCCTGTCTTGAGACTCTGTCCCTCTGTAAATCTGATAGTCAGCTCCCTCTTGATGATAACTGACATCAAGAAAAGCTCACACTGTATAAACTCCCAAAACTACTCGCCGTTATTGCTTCTGTTTTTCAACTTAAATTTGGTCGTAGCTCCCTTACCATCTGATGGAATGTTTGGTTTTGTTTTCTTTTACTGTCCTACACTCCTGTGAGCTCACTGACATGACATAATCCATGTTAACCCCAGACAGTTGCATCTAAATTCCCCATAGACTGCGATGTTTTCAAGATACAACCTTTCTTTCTGCATTATTTCTTTGTCTGATTAAAATTTAACATACCCTTCTCTCAGAAGTGTATTTTTGGCTCGCGTCTCTCATGCTCATGTTTTTTACTTTACAGCAACTATATCCATGCGCACACTCAAACATACACACACACACACTCTCAAACATACACACACACAGACACGCACACACGCACACACACCTCCACAGCAGTGATTCAAACATCATTAGTGTACATTTTGCAAAACCACGTCTGCAGTTGTGTGAATCTCTGATGTTTTTGTTGTGAAGCTTTTACTTCAGTTTTGAAACATAAATGAAGATTATACAGTAAATGTGGAGCTGCTGGTAATGAGACAGGTGTGCATATACGGGCGTGTATACGGACCAAAGTACTTCAAAGTATGCGTGCTGCAGGCTTCCTGTAAGGTACAGTAGAAACATTTACCGCTTTCCAGGATTCAGTACCTTGGCATGCAGTTGTCTTAAAAGAGCAGAGTGAACCGGGAAACTAAAAGAATTAAAATCCCTTGAGACGACATGTAAAGTGACATCAAATCAAATACTGCATGTGCTGCGTTGTGTATAAGAAAGAGGAAATTTGTTTAAAGCTACATAGTTGAATAATAAGTTATACGATGAGATGATTCCATTAAAGCCTTCTAGATTTTTTTCATTTTCCCTCCATACATTACATTTCTGCTTACACTTGTCCTTTTTTTTTTTTTTTTTTTACTGTCCATCTGCCCAGCTATTACCTACTTTTACTGCTTGGTGGAAAATTAATTGAATCACTATGTTTTAAGACTTTGCCCATCCGGTGGTTGTGGATCCAAAGAATCTCCCCCAATTGATAGGAATGAAATCAAAGACATCATCTCAGCAGGCCTTGAGAAACTGCATTTGCCTTATCTGCTTTAACTGACCTATTTCTTCAAAGGGCGGATGATTTGGAACACAGCGAGGAAGAAGTTGAGGAGCTTTATTTGATTTGATTTTTAAAATTCCCATTATATAAGAAGATCCAGTAATTTGAAAGTGATTGAATACAGTTTAGACAGTCAAATATACGACGTTGATTCGATTTGTCTGAATATACAACCCACATCCCTCATCAACATAGAGAACACTTTTTTTGACTTGAAGACTGATAAAAAAAAAAAAATATATATATATATATACATACATATATATTTATATATATTGTCAAATTTAGGCAAAAAAATACTTTAAAATAAGAAAAACAATTAACTCCAAGAAGGTTTCCTACACATTAAAAAGATGCAAAAACAAATTAGAGGTGCCTGTCACAGTGCATCCCTTTGAAAGCGGCGCTGCGGTGGGTTCTATCAGTATGGCTGCGAGTAAGATAAAATGGAATAAACATCAAATGATGTGAGATGGTGAATTTGGGAGCCTTGCTGTCTTTGGATTTGTTATTAGAGATTCACTAATTTGGAATTCTCAAGTAAAAACTTCATGTTTTTGCAGGTCGATGTTTTAACTTTAATCACAGGGGCACAAATAGAATAGAAAAGTAATAATGAAGTAATGAGGGAGAACTTTGAAACTGTTCAGTGTGACGAAAAACTTTTCTTGAATGTGCACCTGAGAGAAACAATTTTTTTAAGCGTTTGATCATATTGGGTTGTGTAGCAGTTGCATGTGTCTGTGTCGTGTAACAAAGTAAGCAATGAAGTCTTATACTGGCGTCCACAACACAACACATTAATTTGAATTAATTATTTATAGGCAAAAATAAAGTTGCTGGATAATGTGTCCCTGAGCAGCACTTGAGAACCTTAAGTCCAGCATTACTCTCTAGAGAGCAGTGGTGACTAAAATTAGCTCCTAACTCTGAACAGAATGGGAAATGTCAGTTTTAGAGGAAAAATGTGCAGTCGTTTCATTTAGAAATAAAACAAACAAAATGAATCGTGCCGTTGCCCCTTGACACCGCGCGCTCGCTCGCTCGTAACTGAAGAGTTTTGAGCCGCCAGTGGAGGGCAGCAGTACGCCTCGGCTACATTTAGTCAGTCGGAAATTCAAAGAAGAAGATGGTGCCTTCATGCATAACTGAACGTGCTCAGCGGTTTTGTAAAACAATCATGGAAGCAAAACATTGCTGGGCGCTGCTGTTACCTCCTGCTGGTTTAACTGCGGCCTCATATTTCAATGAACGCTTGGAAAATAAAAAGATTTCAACCTCTTTAGTTTATCTTTGTATTTACTTCCTCCTGTACTGAATTGCAAGCAATATTTACAAGCCCATGATGTACAAGTATGAAATACCTGTGCAATTGTGAACACCTCATACATTTATACACTGAAAAATGTAAATATTGTATTTATCTATCTGGTTTTTATTTTTCTTTTACCAATGTTTTTTATCCATTATATTGCTTTTCATAATTTATTTATTACTGTGTATTACTTTATGTTTCAAACGTGACGATTCGCTTTTGCTGCCGCCAGCCTCAGAACAAATAAATAAATCTTATCTTGTCTTATCTTAGTTTCGCTAAGCTAAGTTTAGTTTAGCTTAATTTAGCTTAGCTTACCCTAATTTAAATCTAATTTGTACTAGAATAGCGGTGACCTCATATGCATCCACAGAGTTTCCTGTCCCCGACAGCATTTTTGATTACATTTGTTTTACATTTTGCTTTTTATTATTGTTTTTATCTTAAAACCAAAAAACTAAAGTAAATACACATGTTTACCAAAATCTGTTTGAACTGAAATATCTTAGATGCTTGTCATCGTCAAAACTGATGTACGCGATTCAACTTGAGACCTAAGGGTTTGTCACGGCTACACGCACCAAACATGGAAATTCACCCTCTGCTTATGCAAATTACCAAAAAAATCTTTAACAAGTGAAGACGCAGAATCTTCTTTAATGTTCCTATATGTTCTATGCATAATAGATTGAACGGTTCCCTAAATGCTGTGGACATCAGTCACAGTGAATCTGACGTGCTGCTCGTCAGGGAGTGGCTCTACTTTTCACTTTCATGAGACGTCAGAGCATCAAGGTTTAAGATGGACTGGTTACGTTTATTGGGGACGACAAGTGATGTTCACTTTAATTTTCCCCCGCCTTTGTCAAGACGCCATGGTATGTTCAAAAGATTCATTTTCTTTTCTTTTTGTTTTTTTTCCCCCTCCTCCTTCTCCCCCTGAATCCAGAGAACAATCTATTTGGGCCTTTTCAGGAAATCTGTTTGTCAACATGTGATTCAAAGGAAGAAAGTCATCGCAGAGATTGATGTCTGTCACATGTGACGAAAAAAATGTCGGGATTTTCCACATTTCCTGTGACAATAAGCCCACACTGTCATTATCGTATTCATGGAATAACCCCCTGGTGGGATGGGAATAGCGGATTGATATACTTTCTGAATTTTTATACGGTGGACGTGCCACACATGATCAACTTGACTTTAAATCACAATAGGAATCATGTGGAATACGTGAGTGGATGAACTGCCGCCGTGGCTTTTTGGTTGATAAATCCTGAAGCAAATTGGTCATAAACAGCTATTTCATAACCATATAATCATATGTTAGTGTAATTATGGCCTCTTAATGGTTTCCCTTCGTCGCCATCAATATCTCTTGTTGTGAATGCACGTAGCATGGTAACATGGTTAGCTTAGTGGTGCTACATCGGCTTTCATCACATCTTCATCTGTGCTTGGCACTCCTTGATGATCTCTGGGATTTTCAATTTGGTTTGAAAAGACAAACAATTTTGTGGAATATTCATGCTATAATCATGATGTTTCACCCCATGCCAGAGGTGGTTTATTGGGTTGCGGTCTGGGGACTGAGCTGGCAGTGTTGGGATGTTTCTGGATCTGCTGTAAGATGATATGAGGTATTATCCTTGCTGGAAGAATGTGGACCTGGAAGGAAGTGTTTTGCCAGGATTGTTTAGGTGCTGTGATGCTCGGTCACACGAAGGGCACCAAGGAAAAAACATCCTGCTATAGCAGCCTGCACAGTCTGAGTGCAGGATGGACTCGTGCGTTCATGCTTTTTCTGCCAACTTGTCACTCTGCCACGACTATGATGCAACACTCCCACTGGACCGGGCGAAGCTTTCCTCTGCTGTTCATTGGTGATGACAAGCTAACCGTGCTTTTCTCTGTTCTGTTTTGAGCTAACAGAATGTAACCTGTTTCCTGTTGTAGTTTATCCATTTCGAGATCTCTGTACTTGTCAGATTTAAGGAGCCCCCCTGCATCTACCGCGGCCATGCTGAGCTGTTTCATGTATTTTCTTGAGCCATCTGTCATCATGAACAAATCTTGCCACTCTACTGCGACCTCTCCCACCAACAAGATGCTTTTTGCCCTCAAAACTGTCACTTGCTGGACATTTATTTGTATGTTTTTCCACATATTTCCTTGCCTGTGGCACTGTTGTGAATAAACCGAAGTAGATATTGCTTCCCGGAGTTGTGTGCATGTTTAGTCACTGCAGTTGGTACAAGTAAGAACATCAAACATCACTTTACATTTAAAGTTTCTTACATCACCCTGCGCCCATTATCAAGGCCAGACCTTCCCAGAAGAATGAGCAGATAAATTGGGGTCTTTATGAACACAGGAAAGTAAAGCAGTCAAATGACAAGAGGTGGCGGGAGTCGTGGCTACTCGTGCTGGAGGCCACAGAGTGAAGAAAGTTGGATACCGTGCAGCTTCAGTGGGAGCTTGCTGTTGATTTTGTGTTTGTTTGCTTCCTGTTCTGCCACAAAATAGTGCTAGTTTGAACCCAGAAACCATCTTTTCCAAACCCTAACTGAGAGTTTTATCTGAGCGTGATGTCATCTCATTACATTTACCCCTGCTGTTATGTGTCTCCAGGAGCTGCACTGAGATCTAAAAGCTCTCATCACCAACATTGCGCTGCTGAAAGCTGCATATAAAAAAAAAATAACTTGCACTATCCAAAGTAGTCACACACTTGCACTCAGCCATATTTCCACCCACGTATGCAGTTACTGTATGTGGACTGAAGATGCATATGGATTTACTCTAGACTTCAGCATGGTCACATTACATCCATGACTACCTTCAGAGGTTTTTTATCCGATCACAATCCATCCTCAGTGTGTCCCTGGTGCATTTACACATGTACTATCATGTGCTCAAGTGCTACACAAGTGTAATCCGATCACCCAAAGTGCATGTTAATGGCATGTGTAAAATCTTAGGCAACATCACTATCATCATTTATTTATTTTTATTTATTTATACTCTATCTGTGCTCGAGAGTTATCGAGAGAGACCCTGTGGTGAGCCAGAAGGCTACTGTAGCTACACAGGAGCTAGCTGGCTACAGCACGTTGACCTGCGCTAATAAAGAGTAGAAAATTAACACTAAAAATACTTTTTTCGGCTTGGGGCAAGTATATCTGTCATCTTTCATTACAGCCACTCTCATGTTGACTGAGATCAAACCCTCCTCTCCGAGTTTTCAAAAACTTCCCAATTTCCCGGCGAGATAATCTGACAGACGTTCCGCGTGTTCTCCCGCCTCAAAGTTGGAACTTCCTAATTGCTGATGAACACACTATTAGTCAGGATTCATTCCTGGAGATCATCACAGCTGACAAGTTGCCAGCGTTGTTCCCTTGTAGTGTGACATCAAAGACTTTGCATTGGTTGCATCACTGCGTAACCATTTTTAATCCTGTTTAAATTTTTTACGACATTCTGCATGTTAACAATGCAAAACATCATCACTGATTTCACGTCATTTTATGTTATACATGAACGTTCCTTTCCAGTTTTTTTTCTTGAATCGTCTCATTGATTTCAGTCCTGATCAAAAACCCTGACAGTATCGCGAATATTTTTTATAGTTCAGAATGTGAAAAAATTGATATATTTTCAATATATCGAAAGCTAAGTGCGGTGTTTCTAAATTCCGACAGTCTGAGGTGTGTCATCGATTCACAGCAACGTTCATTTTGACAGACTTTCTTCACATTAAGGAGGAGGAACGATTTGACCACACAGATGCAGGTAGTTTTCTAAGAGGCTTCAGTAAATGTGGTGGTCAGCTTAAATTGGTTTGACATTCAAGAAAAAGACCAACTCCTTTCGTGGTGTCTGTTTCCTGATGTCAGTCGCCGGGGCTTGAAACAGAGGCGCTCTGACTCGCCCAATGATCCCGCTGAATGCTGACATCAAAACAAACAGACAGAGGAAATAAGCTGTGGCATTGAATCAACAAACAGCTGTCAACCATCCCTTCGTTACATGACGGGCCCCGGCCACGGTGAGAACAAACAACAGAGCGTAAATGGGAAGGGACAGATGGACATGCTCTGTTTGGGTGACAGACTGCACCGCCCCGGGAAAGGTGTGGGACAGACAGCTTTTATCAAGAAATATGTCTGACACTGTAGAAGCTTGTTGGAAAAATCAGATCAGTTTGCCTGAGGAGACAATCTGACTCTGGCTGTTGGCAATAAAATATCAAAGTGCTCAAAAACATTTAAAAGCTGTGGAAATATGCATCAGAGATCTTTTATCTGCATGACATGGGAATGTGATGATCTCATTAGGCTTAATGATCAAAGCCTCAATCAACCCTTATTCATATTTTAATCTCCTCATCATCTTTCATTTCCACATAATAGATGCATTCCACGTGCATTCTGAATGCGCACAATTACAATGAGAGCGTTTCGTTTTTTTTCTCTCTCTCTGTGAATTGAAAGTAATCAAACAGAATTGCACTGGTGAGGCTGTCACAAAAGATGCATGCCAGCAGTCCCCTGATACTGTAGCCGTGTGATTGCGTCTTATCTCTCTAATGATAACGCTGCAATCTCCTGGCATCCTCCAGTGTACTCTGCATCAGTTGCATGTCTGGTAATTCAAATATTGTCACACAGAGACACTGCAATTCATCAAGTGTTTGTTTTCAGCTCAAAGTTTTTTTGCACTGAAAACTCTGTGATCGTAAAGGAAGATATTTGAAATAGTGATCTTTGACACTTTTATCACAAAGGCTGTTAAAAGAATATCTTGACAATGTACTGTAGCTTTGCATATTCTGTCAAGCTGTGAGGCCAACCCGGGACACAGATTACCTCCTCCCTTACGTCTTCTGGGAATAGCTAGATGTGTTCTCTGTCTCCATCAACACCATAGATCTTCTTGAATTTGACAACTCCACTCAATTGCCCTTGTCTAATGGCTTGTATGCTGAAATGCAGAACAATATTCAACTGCCTCTAGGGAGGCACTTGCACACTGTCTAAGCAGGAACATTATTTTAAATGAAATTACATATTGTTTTAATGGCGTTGCCACTCACGTCTGTGATAAGAGTGATCTGGGATGAACTTTGATTTCAGAACTGTCAGAAGCCGTGGGAAACATCTGTGTTGCTAGAAGTTTTTTTTTACTCGTTTTTTTTTTTTATAAACAACTTCGGGCCGTAGTCTGGCAGAATTATTTGATGTTCCTTGTCACATTGGAGGAGAAAGACACACTGAGCAGGCAAACATCTAAAAAACTACAAAGATACTGACATATTTTATATATATATATATATATATATATATATATATATATATATATATATATATATATATATATATGCACACACACACTGTACAATCTAGATGTCTTTATTGCCGTGGTTATGTGAGATTACAGGCAGTGTTACGGCGGGTAATGTTTAAATTCCATGTGGGTACGTACAAAGGTAGAAACCGAAAGGATCACACAGCTGTTCAGGTGAGACTGAAGGATTATAAAAGCGAATGTGTCAGACATTCATGGAAACAGAAGAATTCTATAGCGTGTCCCCGGTGAGCTGAAGCTTTTCAGGAAAGCTTCTTTTGTTTTTTAGCAGACATACACTTGTCAGTTTATTAGGTCCGTGTAGAGAAGAGTAATCCATCAGCCCCGCTCGAGATCTTCCCTCCATTAGAATTAAAATGTTTTGTTTGTGTTGAATCTATCAGAGAGTTGTTGATGAATTCCAAAAGTCATTGTGCAGGCTATCATTTATCATCCTGTTGAACTGTGGGTTTAAAGTGATACTTCAACCAAAAAGTGTTGTTTGTTCATCAATTACTCACCGTTAAATGTTTTCAATTTTGTTTTTTTTCCAACCCCTGCTTGATTTCCTCTTGAATCCAAATTTCAGAAAACTCTTGTCATATATTTGCAGCTGCCCGTCTGCACTTTGACTCCAGGAATGATGTGATATTTTTCTTTTTTGCCTTTTGTTTTTCCACTCATCCAACAGAATCCCATCCCTGCTCGGGGAATTACAATACCTCAATGGGGTTTCTTATTTTGAGACCCAGAATACTTGGGTAACAACAAAATATTCATCTACGAACACTTTCTTTCATTCAAAATACTTCACAGTTGCTTTTATTTTAATGTCAGATGTCAGTCATGCATTGGCTGGAAGTCACGCTGCCTGATGGAAACATCCAGCAGTGGAGTCCTGGTCAGTGAGTGAGCTGGAAGGTGCGATTTCATCTGAATGTGCAGCATAAGACCTTCATCATACAAGACAACATCTCCAGTTTAGTGAGAAAACGTTCTTTCCATCCATCGTCATCTTCCGCTTATTCCTGTTAAGGGTCGCGGGGGGGCTGGAGCCTATCCCAGCGTCAACGGGCGAGAGGCGGGGTTCACCCTGGACAGGTCGCCAGTCCATCGCAGGGCCGACATAGAGAGACAGACAACCATTCACACTCACAGTCACACCTACGGTCAATTTAGAGTATCAATCAGCCTCGTCCTCAATTGCATGGTTTGGGATGGTGGGAAGAAGCTGGAGTACCAGAGAGAACCCCGCACCACCGTGCAGCCAAAACTTTCTTTAATTTCTTTTATTAAAAGAAAAACTTTCTTTAATTCAGTGCAGCGGTGGTGAGTAATCGGTGAGCTAATGCCATGTTTTGTGTGAAGTATCACTTAAGCATTCACTGTCGACACTAATCTGTCCCATGTGCTGTTGGTGCTTGATAGACAGAAATACAGCACATTTGGATGGCAGTTGAAATAAGCGTATACCTCACGTATTTGGTGGGGATCTGTGGTAGATTGCAGTGAGTGTGAGTCTTCATTTGAGTGCAGGATCAGTGACATTGAGGCCCATGACTTTGATCGTGGAGAGAGTCGCCAGATATAAACGGGTGCTACTGTAGCTTGAGATGGATTCTGATCAATGTCTGCTTTCCAGAAAACCGATTTTCATGGATTTGTCCTGTGATGCTCAACAGCACTAATTAATGTGCCACTCGGCTGGCAGGGTCACAGTGTTGACCTGATCCTGCTTACAGAGCCACGTTTTATTTGACTGTGTCTGCAGAACTGAAATATTTTCCACATAGTTTTGCTTACAAGGAGGATTGGCAGACACGGTCGATCGTTTTTGGGTGTTATTTACTCCACACTGAAATCGCAGCCTGTGTCATCATTTCCTCGCACATGTGATATAAGACAGAAACCCCTAATATTTAAGGATCCCTGGTTCCTTGCATAAACTTTCAGTCCATAAAAGCAAATACATGAAGGTCTTTAGATGAAACATCTCAACTGCCACACGTTTCCATTTCACAGCAGCTCATAACTTAATTATTTTTGCCCATACCTACGCATTTAAAGTTTTCAGTAACAGTTTCACATGCTGTACCCCCATTACTCGCTCGTAATTCTTAACTAGGCCTAAGTATTCTTTGGAGTTTCAGATGGTCCCTGATTGCCCAGTCTTTCTAAATGATCTATTTTATGAATTTAAATGTCTTCCTTATCAGTTGAGCCCTCAAACGGCTTGCCTTCTCTGCAACATTAAGCACTGTTCTCTTTTTAAAGCACTGTCAGTGGTGCTATACTGATAAAGTTAAATCTTTAAATTTTATATATATCCAGGATATCCTTGTCTGACTTAGCTTCTCAATTTTTTTCCCCCCCAAAATCTATATTGTGGGTAATGTTTTTCTACACTACACTAAATTGCTTATTTAATCCACCTTGTGTCCATCACTTTTAGCTGAAGAGTAGACATTTGTTTCCCCTCCCGTTCCCAGGATATTGGCGGAGATCTGCTGATAATAATGCTGTTCATGTGCCGGATGGTAATGTAGACAAATGCAGAATATAGTGAGATGATTAAAACAAAGGCAGCTCTGGCATATAAATGATCCATCACCATGACCTTTCATAATTTTCACCGTATGATTTCAGTCACCCAATCTAATTCATCCTTCCTTACCTTAGTTGCCATGACCACAATTTCTCCTCACCTACCTAATCTTACTCCCATACATTCTTTAGCTGCTGTAAGTGGATACATAAAATATTGAAAAACCCAGAGTAGTGAAGATTTTACTGATATCTTCAACATGAACATGCCACATCATACTGCAAGAGAACAAGTATTCCAGGTGGCTTTATGCTTCCCTACAAAGTATATTTTCCTGGAAATATCATTGGCTTGTCTTACAATTACAAGTGAGTGTCTCTTATTTCTTGTCTTTTGTTTGACATCAAGGTATTGTCAAAAAAATCAAGTACCTCAAATAGCCAGATTAATGAGGGCTCAGACTGTCTAACATTATTATGGCTTTTCAATAAAAGTGGAAATATGGGTTATGGATGTCACTTTTTATTCCAAGTTTGAGTGTTCGTTCAAAAGTGGGGTGAAAAGTTCATCTACAGTCTGCAATAACCTGTTCGAAAGGCCTTCCTCGTGAGTTTATCGGACCATTCTGAAGTTGTTCTCTTCTAATCCAGCAGAGGCGGCTCTAAAGCTTCCAGCTTGACCTTTTGTGTGCCCTTTGACCTGTCAAAAGACAGCGCAAAAGTTTTGTTATGCAAATTGAGGATATTAGCGAGCAGAGCCAATCCTTGCGGACAATCACATCAAAATATCTAAGAAGCATCGCAGGAAAGTATTTCAGATTCTAAATCTTGTGCTAGTCAAGTTTGTTGAAGGCAGCTGTCTGAATATTATCAGTTGGCAACAACAAGTCTTCAGCCTCACCTGCTAACATTAGCCTGGGCTTCAACTTGATTCTTTTTTTTTAAACATGGCTTAACCACAACTTGTACACTTGTAACTTTCTGATTAACTTTTTATCATGTGTTATTCAATAACCTATTAAAAGCATTAGATAGATAGCTAGATAGCTAGCTAGATAGATAGATAGATACTTTATTAATCCCCAAGGGGATATTACATAAGATTATTAACTATTTAATGTAGTATCCTGGTTTGTATTTTTTATAAAACCGGTGATAAAATGCATAGGCTTTGATACCAGAGAAAAGAGAATAATTTTGAAAATAATAGCAAGGATTGCATGTGGATGTTTGATGTGAAAATGATGGTGCACTGCTGACGACGACAGTAGTTTTGTTTATGCTGCGAACAATAAAGGGCAAGTCAAAGGGCTAACAGGCTAATGCTAACCTTATCCGCTCCAAGTTAAACAAGCTAAGTGGCATCTGTATCATTATTAATATAAATAATAATAATGATATTAATATTGGCAGTTGGCACAGCAATTTTGTGAGAATAGTTCTAAATATTACCCTTGTGAGATGTCTGCTAATGTTTCATGCTATCTTGCTAGACAGCTAGCAAGGTAATATCAACTGGAATACTCCATCCTTGTGGTTTAACTCGTAGAAAAAGAAGACAAGAGAAGTACCGTTAAAAACAAACCACTGCAGTAAAATGTACAGAAAAAAAAAACTGTGAAAACAAAATAGTGTCTTGGCCTGTATTTTGATCAGGCAGCACTGTGTGGTGCCCCCAGGCTGTCCCCCTTTTGCCTGTTGTTCTAATGCCAAAGTGGCGGAGCACAAATAAACACCTCACTGACACTATTTGGCATGTTTTTGTCATTCAGAATACCAATACAATTTTAAACATTGAAAAAAATTGGAAAAACCTACATTTTGTGGCTTTTTGAATGCCGTTTTCAGCTTCACCTCAATCAGGAAGTGCATAAAGAAAAGTCTTCTGGGTGTAGAAACTTAACAAGCTGAACAGCCTTCGAGTCGCCTGGAGACGGTGGCAGGGTTAGCATTAAGCATTAAAGAAGGAAATCAAGTCCTCCTGAACACAGAAAAATGAAAGAGGCTGCAGAGCCTGAGCTGAGGGCGGGAGCCACACAGGCTACAGGGCTGCTGAGGACAAATGATGAAGGACCTTGAAGAAGAGGTAAGATTTGCGATCAATACAAGCAACATAATCGACAATCACTGGGGCAGTGACATTTAGATAAAGCCCATTTAATGCCATATCTAGACTTAAATCTTTAGGAAACAATCCCCCTGAAGATACTGTTGAGCCAGATGGAGGCTTAGAAATGACATTTGAAAGGGCCGTACTACTGTGTGGACCATTTTCTTAATTACAAAGTGAATCACAGCAGTTTTTAATAATATGCAGTGTCAAGCACTGTCGAGAGGACTATTTCTATAACTAACACCTTTTCCCTTTTTTTCCCTCTCTTCCTCCTTCACTTCAAAAACAACTCAAAAGCGTGACAGTTGTGGTGAAGGGATTGTAGGATTCTTTGCTGCCCTGCAGGCAAAATTTTCCATAATGTGTCACCCTGCCTCCCTCTCCCTCTGATAACCTGTAAGCCTTTAGTTAGAGTCAAGTCTTCATTTGCCTCCTCTTCCTTGTACGTCTCTGTACTTGATACTGAAGGAACTGGCTTAATTTAATCAGGAGGATCAGGAACTTTACATATTCCATCCTCTTTAGCCATGCTAGAGTCAGGGTTCTTAGAATACTAATGTCACTTGATCCACCACCGTGGTCCAGACTGAATATCTCAACTTTTTGTGTGGGGGAGGAGATATAAACAAACATTCATAAGTTTAAGTCCTCAATGTTTGTTGGCCAATGTCTCAAAAAACAAATTGTCAATTTATTAATGAGTTTGATTTATGCTCTTATTTTAAAATTGAGATGGTCTCCTCGAGAGTCATTTATGCGTTCTTTGATTTATTTCATTGACTACAGGGAATTTTAATGTTTATTTCGCATCACTTCCCGTTTTTGCGGTGATGCTTTTATTTTGAAGGTGACGAGTTGTTGATAGCCCAGACTTCCTGTAGCGGAACGGAAGAAACACCGGTATACTGAATGCACACTGAACCAAACGTGCTTTTAGCACCCCCTGACGTGGCACAAGGTTTGTGACTTGTTAAACTATAATTCTAAGATTTAAAATTGTAATATTAGTTACACGCTGTCGCCGTGTTTAGGCGCTTTTATTGTTTTGTTTTTTTTTTTTTTACCATCAAGCTAGCTTAAGTTTTTCCAAGAAATATGCTAACAGGCCGACAGGAAGCTAACAAATGATATTGTTGAAGTCAGTGGAAGACATTGCAATGCCAGTTGTCTGTAGGCCTCCTCCTAAGCATGACTACAAAATACTCATGTATGAATTTCAGTGCAGAAATAAAAACAAAACAAAGGACACAAACAAAACAGACACAATTGGTGGATGCCCCAGTTGGTGGTTCCCCCTATTTCTTCTGTCTATATTATGCTGTAAAACGTGTAGCTAGGCCACCGCTAAGTATGCGTCAACAAATTGTCACATTTTTGAAGCCTCTCACTTCCTTCATTTTGTTCTGCCCTCACATCTGAACTTGATGTCTTTGTTTTTCCCTTACTCCCTAATGTGTGTCAGGTGTGTCCTGTCGGTGATAAGTCGTCCGTGTTTATATTTAGTCCTGTTTTCCCTCCCTCAGTTGCCAGATCATCGTTGGATGTTGTCAAGCTGATGCTGTTGTGCTGTTGCAGCCTCCGGGTTTGATCATTAAGGATGTTCATCAATGCGCTCCATGTGAGTCTCCTCCTCTGGTCCAGTGTTACAGCCTGTGAGGATGATTGATAAGAAATTCAAATTCCCCAATAATATGGATTGTGTTCAAAAATAGACATTCCCATCAAGCCTTTGTAAAATGTGAGCAAACTAAACATTTTACCTCGGCGACTCCAACATGTGAGTGCTGTTGTTGTTCGGCCTGCTCTCAGCATCATTTAGATCAAAGCACCCTGCTGCAGTCTTTCCTTCATTAAATCTCACAGAGGCTGTTCATCCTTGTTGTTGTGGAGCTCGCTATTTTAGAGACGACTCAACTTTTTGTTCTATCAATTTCACAAACATATCAGCGTTATTAACTGATTGATTCATTTAAAAATATCATAATAGCCTCAAACAACATTATAATATTTAAGCCGGCTAGTTTAAATGACAACATATTGTTTGTATGAAATTAAAATTGGAAAAGAGAAGGCGAGGAAACCTTCCAGGGATGATTGTGTCGGTTGGGAGATAAACAAGGGAGAAACACCGACCTCAGCTAATTTGATTGGCATCTATTTTGATGGCTGCTGAAGTGGGCAGGTGCCCTCTTATCTAATTCTCTGTTCGGCTGGGAGGCTGGGGTCTATAATAGCCTCGTTATGGAAGCCTGTTAAATTCATTATGAAAGAGGGAAGCAGGAGCGACACTGGGGGCAGGAGCTCAGTTGTTCTGACATTCTTCAGGCAGGGACTCTGCAGGGGGAATAGTGTTTCTCATTTTCATTATATTTCATTAGATCTCACCTCGCTTTTCACAAGCAGTTAAAAAGATGAAATGTTATTTTGCACTTTTGCTGTATCTTCTGCCCACACAGAGCCTGCTCCTAAGACTGTCGTTTAAAGAAATGAGTAAAGAAAAATGTGTACGATTGACAATGGACTCAGGGCTTAGTTTCAGTGCGAAGGAAATGACTTGATTGTGTCTGTATTTATAAGCAGCACTACTTTAACTGATGTATTATTAGCACATCATCCAGACAGAGGAAATGTAACATTTTGGATACAACCACCCACGTTGTGGATGAAGACATGGAACAGTCTGCAGGAGCTCCTCTGTCACTGCATAAATTATCATGGATTAGCCTTAAAAATGAAGACGGCACACTATCTTTCTTTTTTGGGTGATCAGGTTTCAACAACTTAAATTTAGACTTTTTAATGACCTATTTCAAAAGCATCACAAAGGCAACTTGAGAGCTGTTTCACATCTGTTGTGGTAAAACAGAAGTAACATGTGAGATGTAGAATTACTGGCAAAGTAAATGAGTTAATTCGCAGCCAAAATCTTTTAACCCCAGAGGTGACTAGTATTCAAAGACATGTTGAGGAAACCTTTTTAACAATCAAAACAAGATAAAAAAATAAGTTTTTAATATGAAAACTAGGATGAAAATGTATTTTGTTTGGTCAACAAATACAAATGAATCTGTGAAAGATGAACAAAGGATTAATGCAGAGGTCTTATGCACCCTGCGTAACACACTGATTATCTGAAGTGTCCTCCCCCGCTTGCTTAGAAGTTGATTAGCATTGGCCACTTGACCTGCTGTACTTTCCTTATTAAGAAGCTCCTACTTAAATTTCTGTCAGTAATAATATCTAAAATTAAGGATTCTGTGAAGAAACAGATACAATCCACTGAGAATAAACAGAGATGTTGCACAAAACGCTGGGGCAACTACAATGGCATGCAGGTTATCACACTGATATTTCTAAAAAGGTAAGCAACACCGAATTACTTATTGAAGTGGAGGAGTTTTCTCCTCCACAATCCTGTAAAGGGAAGACTGGTGAAGCGCCTTGATGTGACTTCGCAGTTGCTTCATTGTCTGGAATCTATCAGTGTCTTTTGATGGGCATCCTGACGTATCGTAGGGAAGTCAAAACTCCTAGTTTGAAAGAGCTCTGATTTTTTTTATTTCTATTTTTTTAATCTTTAACTCAAATGCCCGGCTGTCTCTGTTCTCTTCACGCATGCACCTGAACTCCATCTTCATCACCAGACAGCTTGCAACTTGTCCAATGCTAGCCAGTTCTTTTGAACAATTATAACTTGTCCAACTGAGGGTAATTCCTCAGGATCTCTCTCCATTTTTAATTTTTACAATTAAATGGAAACACAATTACGGTCAAAGCTTTTAAAAAAAAAATGCCTGACAGATGCAGAAAGTTGAGCTTAATGGGGCTGTGGAGCAGTTTTTGAGAAGCAAATGTTCAAGGCCAGTAAAAAAAAAAAAAAAAGCATAAAGAAAAACTTCCTCAATACAGAGCCAATAACAGGATGTTAACAATCCTTGGTACAGTCTTTGGACTGGAGGGTTGGCTTTATAGGAGGGGGCAGCTCCACAAAAGCTGGATCTATTGTGCCACCTTAGCCAATAGCAAAATTATCCTGCGAAAGCAAGGGCTCAACCAGGAGAGGGCAGGCCTTAGCATAGTTAAAACACAAAATATAAAATTCAGACTCTAAGAAATTACATTCATCTGCAAAAGTAGTTTGAGCATTAAGTTGCACTTCATGTTGCCCTCTACTTTGATCTGTATAATTTAGGTGCAATGAGGCTTTACTTTCAAATTCTTAAAATTATGTGTTACCATCTGAGCCATAAGTAGTGGCTTTAAACATCTCAAAGACGATGTCAACATGTCTCATTAAAGAGGGGTTGCAGATCAAGTCTACAGCTGTCGATTTCTTAATACCAGCCTCTCTCTTCCTAGTGTTCACTTTACTCTGCTGCAGCTCCGTCCTGTTGCCAGCCCATAACCGCTAACTGCAGCATATCAATCAATCAGGATTAAGCACTCGTCCACTTTCTCTAAACCAATCACCTGATTGTTCTTCAGCCTGCTACACTGCTCCATAGTAACCCCGCTGACTTTGGCTGAAATGTCAACCAAATTAGCAGCCAGGCTACCTGCAAGCATTACGAGAATATAGAAAGACCTTCTCAGCCGTGGCGGGTAGCCACCACATTACAGGTGAGGCAGAATAAATACACAACCATTTTACTGACCATCAGCAAAGTTCCTGACAAGTTGTCAACTTTAAAGGTCGCAGGTCAAAGGCCTCTTTGAAAGTTCAGACAATCCCTCTGCTGTTATTGGCAGGAGTCTCCTCCATTCCAGCCCCTGCAAGCACCCTGGAGTATTTAAGTGTATTTCCGTTTGGGGATTATTTGCGGCTCCTTCTCCGTATTATTTATTATGCTGTTTTTTCTGGGCTGCTCTGTTGCCGCAGCAGGGAGGCTGGAGCCATACTGCCATGTCCTAAAGTGTTCCCAGCAGTAAGATACTGGTAGCCGTGGCCCATATAGCTATCAAAAGCTATCATTTGCATTTACAAAAACATGTTTCAGCAATGTAAAAGAAGGGACTATTGCAAATGTCACTCATCTGTGCATTTTACTGGAGTATAAAGAAGGAGTGAATATGTATTTTCATCATTCTGAGCTTTGTTGTACGGGTGAAGACATTTCTGATGGTGGAATACATTCTCACAAGTAGGTTAAGATTAGCAATTTGAGACGTGCCTTGGGTCTCATCTTCTGATCCGTCACAAGCTACATGCTGGGAGAGAGAAGCTTGAAATAAAACTGGAGCATAATACTACAATAACAGTTCTATATTTTATTATTATCACCTAGAAAAGATGGAGTTATTGTTTCATTCCCATTTGAGTTGCCACAGCAGATAATGAGCAGCCACAGACACACCGTGCGGTTTCCTTTTAATGGTGGAAAAGAGAAAACGTAAGATAATTTTAAGTTAATAGGTCAGCTATTCCTTCAAAACCTCCATTGGCATTTGACAAATAAGACGTTTTTTTTATTCAGTCTAAAGAGAATGACCTGCATCCAGAGACTCTGAGGGGGATTTCACACCGACTTTACCTGTTAATTTTCCCCCCTCGATGTGGTTTGCTTGGGTAGTAGTGATCACAGCATTGGTAACCAGGTGGGAACCCAAAACCAGACCAAACAAGCGAACGGAGACCTTGTTGAAAAGGTGGTGTCGGTATGCTTCCAAACAAACTCTGGTGGGTTTATTTGTGGGGAGAACATGATCCAGACTTGTTCAACTACGTACCCCGGTACTGTAACAAGATGTATTTTTACATTTTCAGAGTTTGAAGTTTTTGATTCGGCTTCTTAGCTTACCTGTTACTGAGCAATGAAAAACACTACTTGATCAACCAAAAGGTTGGTCTCCTTGAGGCAGAAATATCATCAGGATATAAAGCTGCATCTGTGTGAGGCAGGAAATTTCTGAGACACCCTTTGTACTGTATTTAGTTTCTTCTTCCCACTCCAGATACGTGTTACCAATACACCCGGCCAATGTTCTTCTTCCTGCTGGTGGTTGGCCAATGAGCTTACGTGTGCATTACTGCCACCTAATGTGATTTGAAGTGCAGGTTCGGTTCACGTTGACTTTTCTCTGTATGAAAACAAACCGTACCCCCCAACTGATTGGATAAACCTTTCTCAGACTCAATCTTCTGATTTTTCTGTTGGTTCGGAATCATAACAGCAGGAGTGAAAGGTACCTCGGACCACAGTCCAATCTCGGAGTTTGGCTCAAAACTTGGTGCGGTTTATTTGCGGTGTGAAAAGAGAGTTTTGAAAGGTTCATACAAAAACAGGAAGTTGAGATGGGTTATTGTCATCCATTATCCAAAAGAAGAAGAAAAACAACTGGAAGAGAAGTCCAAATGAGCAGCAGCAGCAGATGGAGAGAGAGAAGACAAAACCCAGCTGATCACATACAATCTGTTCATTTTTCTGCGCTGAAACTGACAGGGTTCCATCGCACATCTCAAAACAATCAATGTCAACACCCAAGAAAGGACACAGGCATATTGTGCTAATGGATTTGGTGCTGCTTGCTAGCCATATCAAATGTACTCAGTGTGACAGACATGAACTTTAGTTCGAACTTTCAGATTTCAAAACACCCTGAGATTTGTTTTACTTATTACAGTGAGATATGCAGTTTTAAGCACACATTTTAATTCAACACACCCCTTGATTAAGGTTAAAAACAGCCCATCAGTGCTATTTAATTCATTTCTGATATCTCCTGTCTGCACAAGATTTATTCATACTTTGATGCACCAAGTCCAGAATATTACCACCACTTCTGACATCAAAATTCTGCATTCTGATGTCCCATATTCAATCCCCTGCTTTTATGGAATTTTACAATTCAGAACTTGCACACAGGGAATGATTCAGCTGAATGCCGCCTCTAATGAGCGGAGACATTTTTTTTTTACTTTCTCATGATTGCAACACAATTCTCAAAGGCCCCGTTCAACCCCCTCAATATGTCATGTTTAATCAGCATTTATGGGATGAAAACGATGCCAGTTGATGGCTACCTTAGATAAATGATGCCTCTTTACATTCTGAACATATATACGCTAAGTTTGCTGCAGGAGGCTTCTGTTCTGCAGAAATATGTTTTCTCTGGTGTAAACACAATTATCCTACGGCGTTTGTTCCCTGCCATGAAGTGTCTGACAATCTGTCTGATACCATGTTTCAGACAAACAGCAATTTATGGCAGAGGACTTGCTAACAATGACAGCCATGCTGCATAAAGATCAAAGCTACCATCAGGATTTCTGTCCACACAAAACAGTGTTGTACGCTCTTTTGTGGGGGATAGGCTTTTTTTATATTCTGTATTTCACTGAGAGCTGTTCATTATTTTTCCATTTTAAGGAAAAAAAAAAATCTTTTTCTTAAATTTGAAATGGGAACAAAAGCATTGAGCTGCAGCTTCAAATACCGCCAGTCGTCCTTGCAGCGTTTCACGTGTCTGTTTAGGTATTTACAAATGCTCTTCTAGATAATCTTTGCCTGTTCTTTCATTTAGATAATTTCCACATGTGGACAGATGTTGCTAATCAACACTGTGTTTGCTCCCCATGTGTTAGCATGTGGGGAACACATGTTTTAATTCATATTTTGATTGCTATTTATGCATGTGATGGGATTACTTTCCTTCCTAGTTGTGGTCGCTTCCTCTGCAACCATCTGACTGTAGTCCTCTCTGCGTGTTTCTGCAAAAGACAGCAAAGGTTACAAACCTAAATCCCGATCTTTTCTCTGTGGGAATGAGAGAGTTGCGTTATTCTCTGATCAAGTCTACCTATCCAACGCATCTTATGAAACAAGTATACATAATAAGAATTAATTTATTGGTTTTTGTGCAGCGTCCTTCAAATGTCCTGGAGAAAAAGTGATCAGCTCACCTCAAGCAAAATGCTGGACTTTCCTTTTCTTGTGTGAAGGTCTGGTTAGGTGAAGGCAGAAAAAGCCCATTGTTTTAGAGTTAGAGGAAGATCAAGGTTTTGGTTACAGAACACATACAAATAAATACATAATAGATGAAAACATAAGAAAAACAGCTTCAGATGTCCTGCTATCTCGCTCCTGGCTCAAAACTGCGTGCGTTGATTACAAACCATATTTTGTTACTTTTCTTTGTAGAGGAGGGAATGGAAACAGCCTGATTAATCACAACAAAACCCTCCGGACTTACGACAGATAAAGGTACACACTGACAAGCCAATAAAATGATGATGCTCATCTTCGCTGAGCGAGCCTATTAGCATGTTAATCATTTCTAATTGGCATTTAACGCAAAATACAACTTTAATGACCCCCATAACCAACCAGGACACTGACCAACATGACTATCAATCACCAGGAACAACAGTAAAGTACACAGTCACCGACTGAAGCTCTGCAGTCTGAATTATCAACAAATGCTGCCCTTCATATATCCATTAAAACTTCTATTGGCACAGTTGCCTTTGATCAGGCTAAACTACCACAAACTCAGCGATGGTAGAGGATGTGATGTCATGGTTCCCATGAGGGCAGTTAAGAAAAATATTGAACTGTACAATCATAAACTTTGCTTTGAGAGCGTGGATTATATCCATGTATGTGCCCCAGGGTTTTATGGGTTCTTCCTTGGCCCGGGCTCCTCTCCTCCTCCTAAACAGTCATGTGACTGTCATGTGACCTCACCGTATGCAAGTGCGAGCACCTCTCCTACTAATGACTGACCACTCACAAAGCAAAGCTCAGTAAAAGCAATACAAGTTTGTAACCGAATAATTCTTCTCAAACCCACGTTGTTTCCTTTTTTAACTGAAATGCAAACTGTTACAGTATCACAAGTGGTCACTGATAATATGCTTCAGGCTAATGACATTCACCATAAAGTGATGCAATAAAGAGTAACAATGTTTTTCTTATCAGTGACGGCTGATTTCTAATCTGCTGTATGGTGGATCTGTGATTTCCTCTGAATAGTTTCCACACAAGAGTGCCTAATTAGTAATCAGTACAAGTGCTCAGTGCTGATAGGTATTCTGCAGATGATCTTTTTGTATTCTATCTTTCTTTTTGCTATTTTCATCCACTGGCTGAAGCTTTCAAAAAAGAGCTGCTATTTAAATCAATACATCCCTCATTACAGAATGATGAATATTTCATCAGCAAGACTATTACTTCAAATGAATAATTTAACTGTGTTATAACAGTCAGGGTTGGGGGTTCACTGGTACCCTGGTCCCTCAGCTTTTAAACCCAACCCCTCATTATGACTCTCTTTAAAAAACTGCATAACCCCACAAGAAGGTTCGGGATTAGGTTCAGAAACAGTTCTCTCTGAAAATGTCAGGGTCGCAGTTCAAACTTATGACAGTGACGGTATCCTCAGCTCCAATTAGCCATGATATACGCTGTATGAAAACATCTCTCATTAGTGTAACGACTGTCATGCTTGGGTACATTCCACATGGATAGTAAAGCCTCTGTGCTCAAAAGACCGTTATGACCTAAAACAGAAATCTATCAAATATTCAAAGCACCAAAAGGAAAGTGTTTGGCACTGACATGAAGTCTATTCAGTGTGGTATGTAACGACAGCTTGTTTTGTTTTCTAGGAGGGTTATTGGTTTTTTTCGTTTTTCGTGGGGTTCAGTTGTAGTACACTGGATTTTTGGAGATGGTCTGACAGCAGGAACTGATACTGTAAGACGAGTGAGCGTGAGCGGAAAGCTGAACGTTTCAGCTGAGATTAACTGAGCTGTGTAAAGGAGCAGGGAAGCTGCAAAAGTTTAGCACAATGTCCTATGTTTGATGCCCCTGACATTTCATGTAGTTATTCAGTACGTTATTATTTTGATTATTATGAAAAATATAAACCTGTCCTCCTACCAGTTAGAAATTGGTATGTTACGACCTTCACAAATGACATGAACATTCTACAAATGAGTGACGATGTTGACATGGATGGCAGCGTTCCAGTATTAACCCGATGAAGGTAATTTTCAGATGAGACATTGATGCGTTCACAGTATTTTTTATGTTAACTTGAATAAGGTCCAAGTCAGTAATGTAAATGTAAATGTGTAGATATTCCATTCTTAATCACACTATTGAAGTGTATTATAGACACATGCAGTGGTCAGCACTGTCGCCTCACAGCAGGAAGGTTCCAGGTTTGAGCCCCGGCTCCAGCACAGGATCTTTCTGTGTGGAGTCTCCATGTTCTCCCTGTTCCTGTGTGGGTTCTCTCTGGTACTCCAGCTTCCTCCCACAGTCCAAAGACATCAAGAGGGGACGAGGCTGATTGATACTCTAAATTGACCGTAGGTGTGACTGTGAGTGTGAATGGTTGTTCGTCTATATGTGTTGGTCCTGTGATGGACTGGTGACCTGTCCAGGGTGAACCCCGCCTCTCACCTGAAGGCTGCTGGGATAGGCTCCACCCCCCCCCCCCCATGACCCTTAACAGGATAAGTGGTAGGAAATGGATGGATGGATGGATGGATGGTTCTGCTGCACAAAGGTAGTGCAGTATCTCTACTCTAAATGTGTTCCCCTAAATGTCTTCTTGGTTTTTTTTTCTGTCTGAAAAAAATCATTTGAAAGTTCTCTCTAAAGTTAAACACCGTATTTGATCCTGTGGAAGGAATTGTTACAGTTGGAATAAGTTTACCAAGACACACTGCTGTAAAGTCAGTGGAAATTCAAAGCTACAAGCCAGTAACTTCACTTCCTGTGGTCTGTCTTGCTATTCACCTGAATTTAGTTCCTGCAAATTTGACCCACTTTTTCTCTCCAAATCGGAACCTGCAACATGGAATCAGAACATTATGTCACAAAGAGTTTAGTAGTGGGTTTGTTGCTTGTCATATAAACGTAAAAAAATAAGAAAAAGAAAAATTCCGTTGTTGTCTACTCAGCGTCAAGCAGATGGAGTGTTGGGTGATGTTTTTTTTTTTATTATTATTATTAGTCGTCAAATCACTTGGGAGTTTCACAGGAAAAACAACTGAAGTGCATGTTGACCAATTTTCAAACGTTAAAAAAAACATAATTAACCCTAAAATGTTTCCAAACTGCTCATCCAAAGTAATTCAAGTGTTCTGAAGATGGATGCTGACGCCATGTTTTCAGCCTCACTGTAAACTGTAAAGATAGTATTTGTATCACATTTTGATGTCCTGTCATTTGTGATTGTCTTGGGGTCCTAATGTCAGCATCCACTAGATTGCATTTAGACGCCATTTGATTGTTTTTCTTGGGAGAACCGTCTGAAAAGTTTTCACAAGAAAACTTTTTTTCTTTTTTACACAAATTTTGTACAAAAGGAGATTTTATTAACTTCTTTTGTGTCGTATTATTCAGGATAATGTCCACTGGCATGGATCTTTAGAGGATTTAACACAAATTGAGTTTCAAAACAGGGGATTTTATTATTGAGGATAAACATACATCCCAGATTATACTGAAGGAAGTATTGTGTTAAGCATCGGCATTCAAACGCCCTATTTAACATGGACTGAGAGCTATGTACGACTTCAAGAAGGATGTTATCAGTGATATCAAATTCAGAATCATACATAAAATATCAAGTGAGTAGATTTTAACCGAGGTATTTCCATGAGGAAAAGAGATGAATCCCCCCCCCCCCCCCCTGAACTTCATCAAAACGGAGATAAGAGTTCTTTCAAGTGTTGAGCTGTGCTGGGTATTAAGTAACACAAGGTCAAAGTCAGCGTTCATGTAAGATTATGGAAATGTCAGTCTTCTCCGTTCCTCTTAGCTCAGTAGCTATAAGAGGAGAATGCTGTACACAGATAGATGTGTTGATTGTACCAGAAGTACCCTTTTCAGTCTCATGCTGGTTCATTTGTCACTTATTATTCAGACAGGTTATAATTTCTGTGTAATTACTTCCATTAGCATGGATTGCTCTTCTGAAGCCTGAGTATGTAGAGACAGGCATGGGCATCTGCAATCCCGCTTTTCAGAACGGTGCGCTGCCTCTCTGCAAGTCATTTATCAGCACAAAAATATGTCAAATGAAATATATTTGAAATATCTGTCACAGTTAAATGTAAGCTGATGTAAATACAGTATAAGCGTGAAAAAGACATTGACATTTGTGCCACGTCTTATATCGTTCATAGTGGTAATGCAGTAAGTGTTTCATTTTCTGGATTAATCGTAATCTGTGACCAGTGTAAGAGTCTTGTAAGGAGGGCTGTCCTCTCTGTGGTACAGCGCTGTTTGCGTAGAAGAACTAACCGCGTCAATGTCATTTTCCTAATTCAAGCAGATTGATGCTTTTCATTGCAATGAGCAGGGATATCTGGAGTTTGAACCTCCTCCAAGGAGGTCATGGGATCACTGGCATCTGGTCGTCTTTGTGTTCGCAGAATATCTAATGAACAAAGGGATGTATTTTGATGAAATTTAATAAATAAATGAAAAGTTTCAAAGAAATGATGAACTTTTTAGGGGCAACAACCAGATCCCGGATCCTGAGGACTGCTGTAGGCCTTTGGCAGGAAATAAATATTCATGGTATTTTTCTGTACACGTCAGACAAATGTAGATCAAATTCCTTGAGCCCGTGAGAAATGATTGAAAGAAGAACATGTCTACCTCTGGAAGTAGACTTATCAACAGCCTTAAATGGTCCATATCTCTAGGAAATGTGAGCGTATTTTGATTAACTTTGTTGAGGCCTTGTGTTTTAATTAGAGAGATAAGTATTAAGCTCCTGGAGAAGCTGCACCAACTCTTATTTATGGCACTTAAAATTCGTGAACAGACTCAAGATTCATACTCCGTATCCATTTAGACTGCTTGATGGAGGTATGTGCTCACTGAGTGCTTTCTAGTTGTACATTTATTAACATTACAAAGCAAGTTGAAGCAGATGTTCTTGACTTTGGCATTTCCACTTTATTTTGAGAGTGATAGTGGAGCTAGGAAAGGCAGGAGAGATGCAGTGGCACAACCAATATTTTCAAACCAGACAGTTTCACAGTGCTTCAGGGTACACGATCCATTGTTGCTCTTCCCATTAGGGACAAAGGAAAACTTGTTTTTCAATAAGAATAGCCTTATATGTCAATCGTCTGTGTTTGAAATAGAGCGGCTATGCCAAAAGAATATCTCTGGGTCTTTTTATGGTTTAGAAACGTGCCATCTCACCCTGAGGTCTACAATATTATACCCTTAAATTAAGGAATACACAAGAACACCTTTTAACAGGGTGACATTTTGTAAAAATGATTTACCCTTCCCTCTTTCTTTCCCTAACTATAAGCTCAAAGGGCAACAGTAAAGTTAGTTGTTTCCACCTTCTGAGCTCAATTCGTGTCTGTTATATAACTTACAAAGGCGTCTAGACTTCTGCTGTGAAAAAAAAAAGATATCCAAAGGTCACAAAAACATCTAAAACCACCCATACAGTTTTATTCTGCATGTTCCACCTGAATGCTCCGACTCAAACATTCCCTCTCATGCGAGGCCGCAACATTATGACCACCTGGCTATGTTGGGCAGGGTCCCTCTTGGTGCCAGAACAGCTTTGATCTGTGGAGGCATGGACTCCACTCGACCTCTCAAGGTGTGCTGTGGTGTCTGGCACTAGGACAGTAGCAGCCCATCCTCTCAGTCCTGTAAGTTGTGGGGTGGCGCCTCAGTGGGTTGGACCTGCTTGTCCAGCAAATCCAACAGATGCTTGACTGGATCGAGACCATTCCCAAACCAGTTTTGCAGTGTGATAGGGTGCGATATCCTACTGAAAGAGACGGCTGTGATGGGGGGAAGAATGAAAGAACCCAAGGTTTTCCAGCAGAACATTGCTGAAAACATCGCACTGCTTCTGCTGGCTCACCTTCCTCCCATAGTGCATCCTGGTGCCATCTCCTCCGAAGGTAAGTCACTCCCCCTCACACACACACATCCACATGATGTGTGTGTGTGTGTGTGTGTGTGTGTGTGTGTGTGTGTGTGTGTGTGTGTGTGTGTGTGAAGAAAATGTGATTCTGGTCTATGGTCCAGTTCTGCACTTGACCTTTGTAGCCACTTTCGGGATGGACAGGGGTCTGCATGGGCAGTCTGACCAGTCTGTCTACACCCAGCGAGCTGTGTGCTCTGTGAGCTTTGACCTCTCTCTTCAGAAGTTTGTACTGCAGTAGCTCTGCTGTCAGCCAGGACAACACCAACATGCCATCACTCTTTGTGCATCACTGAGCATTGGGCACCCATGACCCTGTCATCAGTTAACCAGTTTTCCTTCCTTAGACCACATTTGGTATGGAGTAACCACTGTATGCTGGGAAAATCCCACAAGACCTGTAGTTTAGTTAGTTCTTAGCCATTATAAAGCTGCTCAGATCCCTACACCCTCTCCCTGGTCTTGGTTCCAACACATCAACTCAAAGGACAAAATGTTCACTTGCTACCTTGCTGATTAACGAAATCCATTTTTGTGGGCAAACGTTCTTATTGCAAAGAGGCTTCATAATTTTTAATCCGGAATGATGGGTTCGTATAATTTTCCAAATGGAAAACCCCCAAACTATCTATGCAGTTTGTTTAAAATCAGTTCAAACAGTGATTAATATAATTGCTTTGTTGCTGGCGTGCATCTGTAAAACAATTAGACCTCGGAGCTTCGGTGTATTTCACGGTGCTGGTAAAGCTTCTCAGCAGCGAGGCGTATATTCATATCCTCTCCAGCAGTACGTCCTCCTCGACTGTGTTGATAGTGATGGTGGAAGTAACTTATCTGGATCTATCTCTCCCTGGACTCGCTGCTATCTTTCCATCCTCGGTCCGAGAGACCTACTGAATGACAAACGGCGCTGTTCTCTGTGGATCAATGGCTCATAAGTATAAACCAATTTCCTTTACAAACTGCACTCTGGGAAATAAACAGACACTGCGTCAGAACCTGTCAGTGTGTGTGAGCTTCTATGGCCCATTATTCATTTTAATGTCGTATAACTTTGGTAGATACGTCAAAAATTCAAAGATGAGGTTAAAATATAAATCTTGCCAAAATAACTTTATAAGTAAGATTAATGTTTTATGTAAGAGGCACAGAGGAATATCAACTATGTGCTTTTAAAAAAAATGGAGACAAGAGCTTTGAACACAGTATCTCAAAGTACAAACCTTACATGCTCTGGAGCAGTAATTAGGAATTGTGTGTATTTTTGCCTTCATGTCAAGTTTAAATATTTATTTCTCGGTCTCCATGAAGAGTCTAAAAAATATCCAAACACGCTTCCGATGGGCACGGAATGAACCCTGTATTGCCTTTTCATTTCTTTTTTCATTTAGTCTGACAATGTTTTCCTGGTAACTGTGAGGAAACTCTCCTTGACACTCTGAATTTTGAGACTTGTAAACGTCTGCTGCTGAATATAAATCGTTCCGTATCAAAGCACGACTGAATTCACCTCATTTTTCTTTCAACAGTTTGTTGTTGAGCCTTTCAAGTTGGACAATACAATCAGGACAATGCTTTGTGACGGTTAACAACCTGCCCCTGAGTATTAAATTGTCCCCGAATAAGCCATTAAAGAAAATGGTTCCCGTTCGTAGCTGCAACATAACACCGCGTAATGTCTCTATAGATTCATGAAATTTATTGATTTGTTCCATTTTTTTCTTTTCCTGTTCTATCATTTCAAGATGGTTTCCAGTTCTGCACACATGACCACTGCAGGATAATCTGATGTGCATTTGCCTATTGGACACATTTATTATTAGTATTGTTTTTTTTTAATGCAAAGGAAAAATTTATTTGTAAGATCGATAAAAGCCATGGAATTGATTAAAAAAAAAAACGATGAGAAAGTAAAAATAATTCCCCAGACGGGGAATATATTAAGATCACTTTATCACGTCCACTCTAAACCCAAATTAGTTGACATTACTAATCATTGTAAGTAAACCGATTGCCTTGTACCACTTTCGTTTTTACATAAGCTGATACTAAATAGGTTAAGTTTTGTTAACATGTAACCTTAATTTTAAGCAGTAGGCATACTAAGAGTCTATTAGTAGTCTTTACTTAAAATCATGAGTTCACATAAATTGTCTAACTACTATGAAATAATATTGTTAATTTTAACTTGCATAAACATATATGAAAAAGTGGCTAATGTGACACTATTAATTTCTACTTAACATCGTTTTTTATTGCAACCCATGTGTTTTTTAATGAAATGTTTTTATTTTAAAGATTATGGAGTGCATTCTTACCATGAAATTGTAGCGAAATGACTGCAATAAACAATATTTTAATGTCCCAATATACTTTATTCTCAATCTCAGAACAAAGCTCTTAACAACGGCAGTATCCTCGCATTCAACTGGACACGTAATCTTGAGAATGAATTTAACAATAATAATCGAGAAAAAAAAGGCATAGGAAACTGAAATGGACAGCCCTTAGTTGTACATCATGTACTTTAAACTCAAGCAGCATGACAATATTGCTACATTACAGCAGTACCGAACAATGTACTGGAAATTGTACCATGAGACATAATGAACTATTCAAATAATGTACAGGGAAAAAAACAAACAAAGTACAGTCTTTGCTCAGACTTGACATATTTCTTTACTACAATGTAAGCTGATTTTCAGTGTTTGTAGCTTTGGCTTGAGATCAGTGTTGCCCAAAGGGAGGAGTACCTGCTGGATGAAGAGGAATGTGAGCCTCATAGAGATGGAGTGCATATTTAAGTCCAAACAGAATGCACATAGCCTTTGGCAGATGTCTCTCTCTAACATACCTGAGCTTCAGTGAAAAGTGCAGGCCAGCGTTCCACCATTGTGCTGATTGCAGGTTCTGACTGCACCACCTCTGTTCTTCTTAATGCAAATGTCTGGTCCATCTTCTGTTTCACAAGTGTTCCATTTGGTGTTCTTTTCTGCGTTTCATGAACCACATGTTTATGGGCATCCTCAAGGGCTGCCTGATCAAATCCATCTGGAAAGTTTGGCAAGAAGGTGAGTTCACCTTTCTTTGCCTTCTTGATGCGCTTATCGGCTGGTTCTCCCTCGGCCGAATGCCTTCCTCGTTTGCCTGTATTTAGGGCAACATCGAGGCATCCTGATCTTCTGGGCTTTGTTCTATAATTGGCTGTTTTAAACTTGAGACTATTTTTCCAACCACAACAGCGATTGCTCGAGCCCCGTTCCTGCAGACACGGGTGCTTGCTTATCAGTGCTGCTGCAACACTTCCAAAACTGAGCAACTGTTGGGTAAGGATTGTAGCTGCACATTTGCTCTGCCAATCTTTCTAGAATCTCATGTTTTAGTCCTTTGTCACTTTAAGGTGTTTCCCCTCACTCATAAACAGCAGATCTGCTTGCCTAAGCCTATGCTCTATATCAACAGAAAAAGTTGGGATATCCAAAAATTCTGGCCACTGTTGCTGTCGCTCCTGAGATGAATGTGAGAGTATCTCCGTATCTGCTGTACTATTAGTGTCACTGAAGACTCCACTGACTGCTGAGACAGGTGCCAACTCAAGCAAAGTGATGACTTTGGTTGTTGGCTTTTCTGGGAGCTCTTCAATGTCTGTCAGATTGCACAGTTCATAATTGAATTCAGGGTCTTTGTATTGAGGACTGATGTTGCCACTAAGTCCCAATGATTGTTGAAGCTTGCCGGTCAACTCCTTGACAGTGGTAGGCCTCTTATTCAGGGTGACCTTTCTTATATCTGCCTCTGTCAGAATGACCCTCAGGGTCATCTTCTGGCAAGGTGCCACCTTGATACTAAAAACAATAATAAGGTCATTAGAAATAGGCATGTCTTCAGGAACAGTTGGTTGAACCCATGAAAATAATCTGTCCACATTTTGTTGCATGGATTGATTGTAATGGTCACACTGGCTTCTCAGCACAGAATATAACGCCTCAGTGTCACAATTAGGTTGTCACCATATCTGTATGCTGAAAGAGGGAAAACATCATTCAGGTCTTGTAGTTGCACCACACACAGAGATGGGCCGGTGATGTCACAAAGTTCGAAAGATCTCAAGTGTTCATCGTACCACATCGTCATTGCGCTGCAAACAAACAGGATTTCAGAGTTAATTGCCACTGTCTCTTTGATCTGCATAAATGCAGGGAGGCCTGAGCATGAACCAGCAGAGGCTATCATATCAGCACAATATCTAATTCCATCTACAAAGACCGATGATGCAACGAGAACTGTTGCAAGCTGAGGAACGCTCTGGTGGAAAACCTGTTGGACATTCTCAGGATAAGATGTGATCAATGCTGTAATAACCTTGTCCACTTCAACTGAGGGCTTGAAAAATGAACGTGTCCAAATAGTAAGTCATCATTGTCTGATGCTTCACAGCCAGTGTGAGAGCTACATTTCTGAAGTTGTGAGCATTATGAATGACCCGTTTGAAGAATTTGTGTTTACCCTTAAAATGCATCGTCCAAACATCTGAAAGTGGATCAGCGCCTTAATGAGCTCTGGATAATGCTCAGTGTAGTGGTGTTTTGGCCATAATTTGAATTCTGGGAATGTATTTTGCAGCAATTGCCTGCGTTCAGACACCTTGCAATCAAGGAAGTGTATTGACTCATCCACCCATGGTTCCTTTGATAGAGAAACCAGGGGCAATAGGCTGATGCTGGTCAGTTTTGTCATGGAAACCATATGGAAAAGTTTTGATAGCATAGTTAAGTGTTTGTAAAGTGAAATATTTCTTACAAATCAGGTCTGAAATACAGAGCGATAGCTGTAGAGGAACAATGCCTTCCAAGAGGTTGTGGAGGATGTCAGGGGGCTACCCACGAACAACATGAAAGTGCTCCAGACTGTCAGTCAGCACACACCGTTGTTTTACACCATATTGTTTAGTCACGTCATCATTCTCTCTTACCTCCTGCACATGCTGATTGTGAGTGTCTACGGTGCGGGGTACAAAGGAGCCTGAGCTCACCTCCGTGTCTTGCATCTCACTCCTCGACGCCATACAGAACCTGCAGAATCTGTCCACCGTAAAACTCTCAAAGAATCCTGCAAGGGAATGAGCAGCCAGGTTATCAGCAGCCACATCAGTCACTGTGCCCTTGACACATTCTCCCAACTTCTCAATATACACACCATGTTGCTCCAAACAAACAAGATCTTGAATGAGTGGATGAAGAAATTTAGCATAGCTGTATTCTGTCACATCAGAGGCTTTACAAAGGAGAGCAAGCTGTATGGAATGGAGTGTGGACCTGTGTTTAGATGGCACTTTAGCAATCACCCAATACACCACACTCATTTTGTGTTTCTTTTTAGATGTTCCCAAAGGATTGGGCACTTCAAAATCATCTGTCTAAAGTCCAACAGCAATTTTCAATTCCTCCCCCTTAAGAATGCCATTTTCTTTACCGTATGAACCATCTCGGTATGTACTCTACTCATGTCGCACATGCTTTTGCACAGGAAGAGCTTTGGCTAAAATGTCTGCCCTGTCCAATATTTTCTGTAGCTTTGGAATTAGAGGAACATAAACAGCAGTAGATTTTTTTCTTTCTCAATAATGTTCTCCACGGGCTTTACCTCTGTAAAGTTTTTGCACACATATGCTGCTCTCCTTTTTGTCGTTGTTAAAGAGCCTTCCTTCTCACACATTGCTCTCAGAGGCAGCCTTAACTCACTCTTTCACAACTGAATCATCTACCTCTGTGTTTGTTTCAGAATATCTGACCGACTTATGCAGCAGTGGCTGGGACAGTTCACATATCTGTAAAAGCTGCTGTATGACTTCTTGCACTGAACCTTCTGGAATGTGAAGGACAGTTTGCATCTTTAAAAAAAGAGCTGCTAGGTTGTGTTCCAACTGTTTCTCTAGATCGGGAAGCTCTTCGTGGCTGGAATCCTCACTCTCCTCCTCATTCTCCTCGAAATTCAAAGTGTCATTTGAAGGGTCATGTTCTTCTTGGGCCATTTCAGTAGTTATGTTACCAGTAATTATTTCCGGCCTGAACATCCTCCAGTTGTCTGCTCTGTGCTCTTTACTTGTATGTGCATTAAAAGTGGAGTACACGTAAGTATTAAAGTCCCACTCATTGTATGGACACTGGACTCTGTGATCAACTTTCAAATGCACACTACGCAGATGAGTGAGAAAAACTGCTTCCGTGCAGGGTGCAGAAAAATCACAGGCCTGACAGTTAAAGGTTACCGGGGCAACTTCCCTCTGTTGTGCATCCTGGATTTTGGAGTGAATGATGGCTAAATGGACTTTAAGTGCTTTACTGGAGCTAAATGTACACATACATTCTTTGAGCAAGCAAGGAAATGGAACAGTTCCGCCGTAGCTCCCATGTTTTAACCTGTAATGTTTTAATAGGTAACCCCTTTTCTCACATATGAACTCACAATACTTACGCTGCCAGTGCATCGTCACAGCGCAGAACCTGTAAAAAGAGAAATAGAACACAAAAAATATATTAAGCCCAACAAGTAAGTAGCAGTAACAGTTTTTTCACTGCGTCAGCAAAGTGGATGTTTAGCTTACTTGTTGACAGGCCGGTCTTTTTAACCTACTCAAATTCTACACCAAATAACTGACGTCCCTAATATTTATTTTACACACTCACCATTCCAGTTGGTGTAATGTTGCTTGCAAAAAGTGAACTCCAAGATGCGGCAGCCAAGACAAGTGGGAATTCCACGCAGCACAGAACCTGTAAAAAAAACAGAACACAAAAAATGCTCAACAAGTCAGTCGCAATAACAATTTCTCCTCTGCTAAAAGTTTGTCAACCTCGATCTCACAGACCCGGTCCCTCAAAAAGTTAGTTATGTCACGGCAAAAAAAAGCAACAAATAACTTGCATGTAACCCGAAAAAAAGCTATTTTGAATTGGCAGACGTTTTATAGCATTAGCAACAAGCACACGCTAACTCCAAGCACCTGGCAGATTACGCGCAGCGAGTTGGAAGTTGACGGGAAAAATGCATTGTCGGACCGGTATTTTTAACCGACTCAAATTCGGCGTGAAAAATAACTAAAGTGTCAAGTATTGATTTTACACACTCACCATTCCAGTTTTGGTAAAATCGCTTCTGCAGCCACGACAAGTGGGACCGACACTCCCAACGCACTTTGGCGCTCATCACATCGTTGCCGTCAGATTTTTGTAATAGCCCCTCCCCCTTTTCAAAAACTAAACATACTAAATTATTTCAGCTTATTATAATCATTACAATGCATCCTTCAAATGACTAATTTAAGTAAGTAATGTGAACATGATTTAATAAAACATGAAAGAATAATTAATGATTGCTCAAACTTTTAATTAGGAACAAAATCTGGGTTTACCGTGTATTTATAATTAAATTAATAAAGTCTTCATTCATAGATAATTTCCTTTGCATGTCTTTATGACTTTTGTACAGGAAATATGATTCATGATTCTGACAAAGATCAAATGCACAGAGATGAGCTGTATAGAATGCCTACATATCGGTACAACTCTATAAAAGCCAAAGAATCAAGCACTGGAATTATTTATTTACTCATTTATTTTAAACTAAAACAATTTCTGTCTCAGAAGAAAATCACTTCTGGATTTTTGACATCTGGTATGAAGAAAACAGTTTTGTTTTTTTTAAGGCATTCCCATGCGTTCTTTCTTTCTTTGCAGGTTCTTACTCTTAAATTACTTCCACGCTAAGATCCTGGTGGCTCTCCACCATCCAGAGACACTCACAAAGTTGAATTTTTCTATCTTTTTCTGTTTTATAACCACTCATCATACTTTTTTTTTTCTTTTTTTGCAAGATTTCAAACAAATTGTGGATTGGTAAAAAAGAACTATTTGCAACAAAGTGATAAAGGCTCATTGACCTGCTCTTTTTCTGTCAGGTAATTATGTTCTAATTACATTGCAAAGTGCCATCGAATTGGTTCCCTTCAGTTTATCTTTAAATTTAAGAAATTGAGTCTCTTGAATGTTAACCTGACTACCAATGCCATATAGCGAGTTAATTTCTGGCTCTTCTAAATTCACAACTTTTCCAAGGACTTGGATGACATTTGATTAGTGATATCCCTGGGTTCTTCAGTACTGCGGTTCAAACTCAGCCTTAAGTGTGAATTTTAATAAAAATGCAGTGCAGTAATTCCGTTGAACGTCTGGTTGCCCGCCATCTCGGGCATATTTTCACTGTTCTTTAAACGCAGCCATCAAATACTTTTCTCTGTCTCTTTCTTTCTTTCTTTTTTACACTTTGCTTCCACTCACTTCCCAAGTGTTTGTTGATTGTGTGAGCTGGACTTGCTTGAGTACTCTTGATGCTGTTGCTCCTTTTTAAAAACAAAATTATCAACAACAGAAATCCTTGCCTTGACTAAATGAAACCACTTGAGGCGTGTAGAGAGGATGGCTTGATGTAATATCATGAACTGGCGTAATGTTTTCAATTACTTGGGAACACTCATCTGCAACAGCCAGTATTTTAAGTCCCTTTGGGTTCAAGATGCCTTTTCATATACGGAAGCATGAAGTACAAAGTTTTCACTGTTAATGCACGGTTGCATCTGCTTTTCCATTTACATAAATCAGAAAAGCTCTTCCTTCTCATTTACCTACTGCTGCTACCGCTAATTGATATGTCTTGATAGAAATGAAACCCTGCAGCAAAAACATCCACATTTGTTAAGAGGTTTTAGGAATTTTAGCTTAATAATTACTGCATATTCTCGCAGGGAAATGACTCATCTCAATCAGAGTGTGCAGTAATGTATCTCTGGGAAATGGACTTGTTTTTAGGGGTCTTGAAGATGCCGTGATGCTCACAGAAACAGTTTCACAAGAACGACGGTCCTTAAAATTGACAAATGGAGCATCGCAAGGATGTAGACCAACCTGGAAATTAGCAAGGTTAAAGAAAAAGCCCTTGGGATTTTTTTGTTTTTTTTTGAAAATGTAGTTTAAAAATTTGAGATGAACCCATTTTTGTTCAGTACGGTAATCTTCACCATGGCACTTACTGACAATTCGAGAGCGTTACCACTGCTTCTGTCGTCACCGCGGCGCTGATCAGTGTGAGAATCTCTGTAGTCTTGTTAAACCACTTGTTAGCAGCCGTCGTATTTCAGACGCATTGACCAATTCAAATTTGTGAAGTGTCATATTTTATATTGAAGAACAAGCCAGTCTTACCCCCAGACCTTAGTTCGGGCATTTACGTAGGCATGTGACCAACTTTTCATTTGCGTATTTTAATGAAGAATGCATAAAATAACAACAAAGAACAAATAAACATGACAAACGGCAACGACATCTCCAGCCACTACCCCATAATCACAGACACAATAGCAACAATTTAATGACCATCAAAGTAATTCTTAGATGTTTGTTTTTTTTCTGACACAAGTTTGCCACGAGGAGGTGGTGCAATGGCAGACGAGGTTACTGGACCTCGGACAATTTTTGGGCTTTTAGGCCTCATTTTTGCACCACTCAGCTTAGACAGGAGCACTGCGATGTGATGCTATCATTTTTGCAGAAATAATCAGGAAGAGAAGGTCCTTTAGCTGCCGCATACGACACAACACATGATGGAGAGTTTGCCTTTCTGCAGCTTTTCTGGCAATCAGAAATTGATTTGAGGCATTTTTCAAGCAAAAACAATAAACTTCTCTGGTTGTCGTGTCTCACGTTTGAGGAATCTGTGCTTTTCTGTTTCTTGTTATTGCAAATTAGATATTTGATTCTTGATTGCTGTTTGGTATTTGTCTCTGTCTTTCCTCCGGACCATTTGCAATCATGGTCTGCTAAATAGTCGATGAGTCGAGCAGCAGAAAAAAAGAGCATAATAATTGACAAGATACTCATTAGGAATTACCTTGAAAATCAATCTGCAAGAACAGAGGAAGGCAATGTAATTAAATCCCACAAATAACTGTGATACTTGTTTTTTTTTTTTAATTTGCATTCTCCAGAAAGCGTTCCCTATAAATGTTGAAAGACTCGCATAAGACAACTGGCATGGCGAGTGGACGCGGGAATAAAGAGAAATAAACTGAAGAATCTGATATAAACAGAACATTTAAGGAGCATCTCTAGGTTACAAAAGGCATTCAGTGACTGAAGGTAGAGACATATGGGGAAGCCAAGTCATGCTGAACATTGAACGGTTTTGATCTCCTGCAAGAGCCATTTTCTCTGAACCTCCTACTTAATGTTTTGACACCGTTATACATGTAAATGCTCAGCACGACGCTCATGAATACTGAGAGCTCTCTTTTGCACATGAATTGTCAGAGTAGTTGGAAATCATTTAATTCTTAGGGGATGGTGATTAACACATGCATTCATTTCAGGTTATGCACCTCTTTGATGCCGAGAGAGAGAGAGAGAGAGCAGAAGCAGTAGAGCGAGTGGGGAAGATGGAGTGGGAGCGAAAGGAGGAGGAGAGGGGATGGGAGGAAAAGACAAAAGAACGAGAGAGGCAGAATGAAAGCCACGCAGGAATAGGACAGACAAATCCCTCATAACTGTGTATTACTGATGTGTGGAAACGCAGAAGGGAAAAAGACTTCATTAACACTGTTGATACTAAGCACAGTCTCATTCAAAAAGCACAAAAAAGCACTTTGCATTCGCAGACGTTATCAGCGTTGCTCTTAGCTCAACAAAGCCTGAAACGAGAAGAGGCGACTGCATATTGTGCCATAAAAGCCACCAGCAATTATGCAGTCATTTCCTTATATAACAACATTGTTCTTCACTGACATCATATTTAATTAAGAGCAAAATTCCTGCACATTTCTGTGTTGTCAGTGGGGTAACTGTGATGGGTGTTGGGGGAAGAGTGGTTTTTAATCATATATGATGCCAAACCAATAAGGAATAAGTGAAAGTGGATGCATGAGAGGATAAAAGAGGCACAGATGGGACATTTGATGCTTGCTTTGCAATATAATTATTAGATTTAACCATTTTAAATGATATTAAGACAGTAATTATGTTGCTCATGAGTGCCTCATACTGTCTGGAGGTATGTTCATTGCTTCACTGCTGATAATACGCCGACACCGTCCTTTGGGTAAATATCTCATTGTTTTTAAAGGTCACGTCCCAAACACTGATTCATGGCTCACATGAAAGGGCAGACGTTCCTGGATAAAACCTGAGCTGAGGTCGTTTGCACCGAGCAGCATCCATCCATACACCAGATCGGCTGGAAACGTCCAATCTTATCACATTAGCTGCCTTTTGCCTGTTTCAAATTAAACCTACAACGACCTCCCAAAGGGCCCCCCAACTGTCACGCGAGAATCAGAATAATTCACACACTTTACTTCGTGTCAGCTAACGCACTTCATGTGTCGCGGCTGTCTGAGCAAACTCGATGGCTCTGTTCTTCCATATGGAACCTGTCATTGATCAAAAGAGTCGGTCTCCGTGGCAGCCGAGAATTCGTATCCTGCTGTCGTTGCATAGTCCAGACCCCGTGGAAGCAGGAAGGTAGCGGGCAGAGGTGCCCTCCAGACATGAATGTATGAAACCTGCATTAATTGTACCTTTTTTCTGTCATCCATTCTGAGAGACGTTTCCTAACCCTGACGGAAGGAACGATGGAAAAAAAAAAAAGATATAATCTAGCCAAGTGTTAGATTCTTGTCAGATGATCTCATTACACTTTATATGACAGAACCTCAGTATCATAGAAGCTTGATTAGAGAACGTTTTCAAGAAGTAGTGATGAGTAAATTTTGCAATTCCATTTGCAGATTAATACGTCTTTCTGCTCATATTAATTGAAATTATCTGCCAATTTGGAAAATGCACTCATCATTATTTTTCTGGGTGAAGTCTTGAGTTGATAAATGAATCCAACACTCTCTGCATGACTTTGTCTGGTCCACAGCGGCAGCAAATAACAGGTTTGTGTTTTAGCATGAGCTCACTAGCAGAATGAACATCAGCTCTGTTTAAATACTTCCTTCCACATTCATACGCAGCTGTAACCTGACTTGATAGTTTGTTACACAGAACCATCTGGAAAGTTCTCCATGGCAGACACTTTGAAGCAATACTACTTTGAAGCATGTGATTGGCTAAATCATCCGTCTATCATGTTGTCTATCAATGGACTAATAGAGAAACAGCAATTAAACATAGTTTCTACAGAGAAAAGCCTTTTTTTTCATTTACTCTTCTTTATGGATGCAAACCCCTCCAGGAGCTGCTTTCTTTCTTAGTTTTTTTTTTTTTTTTTCCAACTCCTCTCCTCAAAAGGTCCTGATTGGCTGAATCACTTATGTTGAGGACTCATAACTTGAAGCCAGGCAAAATGGATTCTTGTGTGTTGTGGTGAATGTGGCTCCTGCACCAGGTAAACGTTGACTTCACATGAAACCAAGACCTGGTTCCAAATCATCCTCAGTCCATCACATAACATCAAAATGAGTCGCTCCTTACAGAGGTCTGCTGACGGTGAATAGGACTTCTCACACACACACACACATCTATATATAGATATAGATATATATGTGTGTATATATTTATGTGTATATATGTATATTTGTGTGTGTATATATGTGTATGTGTGTATATTTGTGTGTATATATGTATATGTGTGTATATATGTATATGCGTGTGTGTGTATATATATGTGTGTGTATATATATAATATGTATATATATGTGTATATATGTGTGTATATATGTGTATGTGTACATATGTATATATTTATATATATGTATATGAGTATATATGTATGTATACACGTGTGTATATATATATACACACATACGAAGAGAATACATATTTGTGTGTGTAAATATATATGAATATATATGTATATGTGTGTGTATATGTATATATATGTATATATATGTGTATATATATATGTGTATATATATGTGTGTGTATATATATATATATATATGTGTATATATATATGTGTGTGTGTGTGTGTGTGTATATATATATATATATGTATATGTATATATATATATATATATATATATATATGTATGTATGATTAATTGCTCTAAAGCTCTTGTTACTAGATTTTGAAAGTATCAAAGGCTCCATCCGTGAACGTTTCAGCTGCTACGCCGCTGCCATGTTCTACCTACCCTGCACGGTTCTTTAGAGTTTTGAATTCCTGGAGAATTGCATCAGTGACAACAATTGTGGTCAGTGTTGCTGCTCCAGTTTATTACAACAATTGAAAAACATGATAACCTGTCATGCTCTACGTGTCTTTGGTACCCTCTGGCTGGGGACAGAACATAGAAATCAGGACCAAACAAAGCCTGCGTGCCTCCAGAGTTGGTGAAGATTACTAGTATCTAAGGCTCTCCTGTGTGGAGGGAAAAAGTAGAAGTATCGTGAAGTTCATGGACGTGATGCAGCACAAATGGCCTTCTTCAGCGTGTCGACTACAATGATTATTGACCACGGTAACTGTTGCTACCCTCATGTGGCGTGTCACGGATGGACCCGTTGTATTTCAGGCTGACTGCTTCATATCTACTTCACAAGTTGTTCCTGGTCTTTACTGAGAGTCCTTGCAGTAAAATCTTGAATGTACCGCTTCCAATAAAGAAGATCTGGCCTGCAGTGCCACAGAAAAACAGAAGGCAAAGGACACTTAATTCCGACCTTGTACATTTCGGTTTAGATAAAGGAATGACATTGAAACGTTTACGGTGATGAGACGGTTTGCGTCTCACCACCGATTCTTGGTTTTCAAAAGGAGCCTCGTCTCTTATCTACTCAGCGGCATCAGTTTATCAATGCTGGTTCTGCATCCAGCCTCCTGCATCACCTCCTCCCCACATTCCATCTCAATCATTTAATCAGCGTATTAATGATTTTTAGTTCCACTCTTACTTCCATCTCATTGTAAAAGTTCAGCTTGTTTCTATGTACAGAATAATACAATTTGTGGTGCACCTTTAAGTGGAGCACTTTTTTACATTTTACAAGAGCGCTTTCACTAAGTCTTTATAAAAGAAATTACAGACTGTCCTTGAAAGTTGCTTTCACAGAGAAGAGTCTTAAAAAAAGGGAAAAAAAGAAGCAAAACTTCTGTGTGAGTGTAGCTGTATTTTTCTTGAAAAGAAATCCACACTGAATAGTTAACCACAAAAGAGAAGCGAAAATGCAATTTACTTTCCCCGCGTTTATCTGCATGTTCGAGTGTATTGGGGAAATAAGATTGTGATTGGGGACTTGGGGAGCGAGAGAATGAGGTGATGCTGCTGGTATCATCACGAGTGGCCTGTCACTACATGTGGACAATCTGTGTGGGGATGATGGGGGACAAAGGAGGCGATTAGTTGGACAGAGTGCTCGTAATACACTCTCGGGGGACCAGTAAGTCAGGCAGCTCGATGCTGCACCCAGGTTCACTGAGCAATTAAGAGAGCTGGGAGAGTCAAAGTGGCTTAGCCTGATGCTCTGCAGCTCTGCGCCAGTGTTGAGAGCAGAGGGTCACTTTCAATCCCTATCAGTTCACCTGTGTGTCTTAATGCACCCATCCACACCAGCTAGAGGAGCTGAGGACTGAGCCAAAGGGACAAGTGAGGCCAATGCAGTACACAGGAGCAGTTATTCTCCCCTTTCCCTGTAATTACGTCTGACGTATCCTTTGGCTTCTCTCCCAGATCACTCGCAATATATATATTTTCTTTATACCCTTTTTATTCTCAGCTCCTTGAATGAATTATTTGTAGTGGGGTAGAGGGAGTGAGAGTGAGAGTGAGAGAGAGGGAGGGAGGGAGGGAGTGAGTGAATGAAGAGCTTTTCCCTCTGAGTAAACACACCAATAAAAGAAGAGATGACGGCAATAAAATGATATGAAAGGCATCATTTGCCCTTTTACCAAAATGGGTTTCAAAGCATTATGAGATACGCATTATTTTTAAGCTTCTAGAACTGTGATTCCCAAATTGGGGTACATGTAATACGGTTACATGGCGTGCGGGGGATGGGGATGGGGGGGGGGGGGGGTTTGGTAACCTCTCACAATTCATCCACTAACAATATGCAGCATTTTTTGCTCTTTCCACCTGCATCCTAGAGGACCTGCTGATTCTCATCCTCTGATTGGCTCAGACCCTGATCCATCTCATGCCACTTGCCTAAAAGACAGCCAATCAGAGGCAGAGTAGGACTGTGGGCGGGTCTTCTGGTGATGCACACTCACTAGGCTTATATTTCCTCCCTTAGATAAAATATGACCTCTTGGCTCCCATTATGTGGCCTAACTTGCTCAGATATGGATGAAAGGTGGAAGTGATGTAACCCCACACCCCTGGGAGCTGAAGAAACAGTCCCATCTGTCAGACCCATCCGCTCCATGACTTCAAGTACCATGGCTAGCTTAGCCACCGGTGGTGCTAGCGCTACACGCAAAGGCAGATGGAGTGCACGGCGGGAGGTTGAAAGTTTCACGCGGTACAAGAATTTGAAAAGTTTTCAAACATTTTTGAAGAGTGCAAAAGTCTTAAGCTGTAAAATTGTTCTGACATTCTAAGTGAAGGAACCTTGAGTCAGGATTAGTCATGCAGGAGCCTTTGTTGTAAATTAATTTCTTTTTGATGCACAAACAATGGATATTAACTGTAATAATCCTGGCTGCCACATGAACAGAATCAATTAAATCCTCTTAAATATTCCATTTTGTATTGTGGTTTGACCTCCATGAAAGAGAAAATGTAAATTGCCATTGCATATTTTTCCCAAATATTACCCATGACCACCAGACAATCAGAAAACCCAATCAAAACCTTATTGTACTGGAAGCATTTTAACAGCAAGGCCTCTGGACACTTCTCAATCCTCAAAAGGTGTATTTTTGATTTGATTTGATTTTTTTTTTTTTTTCCACCGGCAGTCAGCAAGACAAGCAAGATTACAAGAATGAAGGCAGCGATGCCTTGAGGGGAACAATTTCCAACTTACTGGCGGCACATTCAAGAGTGCTCTCTCACCTAAAGGTCCACAGAGAAATCTCTGCTCCAATTTACAGCCTTCACAAGAATGTGAGCATGAATGTCCTGAAATGAGAAATAAGCTCTTTGTACATTTCATTAATTTGGAGGGGGGAGGGGGGAGGGGGGGGGCGATGCATAGAAAGATCAAAAGGCCAAAACTGAACGACACAACAGTCAGTGGTTTTCCTTCTCCCTAACTGTGTGCATGTGTCCTGCTTGGCTTCATTCTGAAGCCTCTGGAGAATGTTCATGCATGCAGGAGTAGCACTCCCGTATGAATTCTGCAGTATCACCTCATTCAGACACATTTGCTTGTTTCGGTGTTTGAAAATCGCCAGTGAGGGCAGTGTTAGGTCAAAGCCTAGAGCCTCTTAATTGAAGTTGTACATAATAAAGGAAGTGTGAGGTGGGGTGGGGGGTGGTCTGTTCATTAATAATTGATCAAAGAGCCGTTAAATTGAAATGTGTTTGCATCAATTAATCATCCCCCCAGATGCCACTTATCAGCCTTTTCCATCGCATCATCCTACAGGCTACAGCAGTTGTGCTGAGCCTAAACCCTCATTCATCATGTCTCAGTGTGCTCTTAAAGCTGGCCTCAAGTCTGTGACAGAGTGATTAAAACACTATTGCCATTGAGCACCCGCAGGCTTTACCCACAATCTCCTCTGAAAATTGGTTGCAGTCTGTAGTGTGTACAGTGTGAAACTTGATTACCGTGTTTCTATGGGTTATTGATATTCTTTGAACTTTGGCGGGGTGGTGAGCAGCTCTGCAGCAGTCTGGGGTGACAGCTTCCGTCACTAAAGTGTTGGTTGAGGGGCCAAATAAAAGTTAAGAGCTGCCGAAGTGTTGTGGGGTTTAGAACTATGATCCTTCAGAGGGTAAAAATAAGGTTGCATCGACTGTTAATCAGTTTGCCTGCTATACAGATGTAATTTCTGCAATACATTCAAAGTGATCTTTAGCTTTGATTGACACTGTCACAGATGTTTACATTAAACACATTTATTAATCAAGTTGTGGTTTTTAAAAAAAATATTTTGGCTCTCTCCACGGCACACATTAGAGGTGCAGAATACTAGAAATACAGGAATGCACACCACTACATTCCATCCATCCATCCATCCATTCATTTTCTACTGCTTATCCTGTTAAGGGTCATGGGGGGGGTGGAGCCTATCCCTGCTGCCTTCAGGTGAGAGGCGGGGTTCACCCTGGACAGGTCACCAGTCCATCACAGGACCAACACATAGAGACAGACAACCATTCACACTCACAGTCACACCTACGGTCAATTTAGAGTATCCTGATGCCACCAGATGAAAACGCGTAAGTCTAGCTTGTGTCACCAAAAATGGTTTAAGTTATCATCATCATAAACAACAACAACAACAACAACAACACACAAACACTATTTAATTTCAGTTGCAGTTTAATTCATAATTAATGCTCCAATCAATGAGTGTGTTAAGTGACCCATATTGAATGCATCTATTGTACAGAGGGATAATGCACTAAAAGGCATGTGTGTATGGTGTGTGTGTGTGTGTGTGTGTGTGTGTGTGTGTGTTGTATAATGACAGGACAATTTGGAGCACACTGTCAGGAAAAAAAGAATTGAATTGAATGGATTCTTTTTCTCAAAAGATACAAGAAACGATAGGACCTTGAGCACATTGTGGGGAACATGAAGCCTTTGAGAGTGCAAACCTGTCAGAGTGTCATTCAAATAGTTGTGTTTGCTTTAACTTAGTTACTGAGGAGTCAAACAGAAACCAACTCTATAGAAAGAAATCGATGATATGTGAGGAGTGAGGTCAACGCAGATGTGTTATTTTTCTAATGGCCACCAGGGGGCACCTCCACCGGTTGAAAATGTCTTAAAGAGTTTATGGTCTCATTTGTTGGTTTCAAGTCTTCTTAAATTTTTAAATTATGGTCCCAATTGTGACTGATGAGATGCTGTTGAGTCAGGATCTCCTCTTCAGCTCCAAACTAGAGGTTTTCACAGGACCAAAAGTTCATGCCCGAACCACAACACAACACCCATATGTTTGGCCTTTTGTTATTTTGAATATTGCCTTCAGAAAACTTTTGTGTCTTCGCCAACGTAGAAGTGTTCGCTGGTGCTGCCTGACTTTGACGTGACATTAGCAATCAAGGATCCGAATCTGCACCAAGATAGTTCGCGATGACAATAAATGCACATTTTCAGTTCAGTGGAAATTGTTATTTTGGCGTAAATCCACTTTTCACAGATGACTCAGTTCAAAATGCCCTTGCTTGCACAGCTTGTCAACTGAATCATCGAGATTTTCAGTTACAAGAGTTCCTTCTCGTCAAATCTTTCCACATTACAAATAGACAGGCCACTGGTAATCGCTCTGGTTAAAATATTAGACTGTCTCTCCTTGTGGAAAGCCATCTCCATTTTCAAGAAACACTAAGAGTAGAACCTCTTCTGGTGATAAACGGAAATGATATCATGGAGCCACGATGCAGTAACAAACATATTTGTAATCCTCTTTAAAAAAAGGAGAAACTCTCCACGAGGGACAGCATTTTGGGATAAGATCTTTATAGACACTGACACTTCTCTTTTCAGAGACAATAATGCAGCTTCTTTTGTTTATGTCTGTTTATCTACCCCCCCCCCCCCCCCACACACACACACACACACACACACCATGGATTTTCCTCTTGTCTTACCGATTTCCAACAGACTTTTCTTTGTAGTCTGTATTTATTGCTCGTTTTTCAGTGTCACTACCCTCTTGGGTAATATTATGCAAACTGATCGGGTCTTGGAATTTCAAAATGGAGTCCACATGCTAAAAGGTGTCATCATTCAGGCTGGGTTCAGTAATTTCACACAGGATGTGATAGCAGAAGATCACCGCCCACGTCAGCATGAATTCTCTTTGCCTCTGAACCTCTGATTGTGGGCTGCTGTGAAATGACGCTCTCCTCTGCTGTTATCCTCTAAGTTATACATGTACACATGTGGCGCCCTCGAAGCCTTTTACATGTCCTGTCGTTTGGAGCTTTTAGGATTCTTGTCTAGTGGGGGGAGTATGAGAGCAGCAGTTGTATATGGGCCTGTGTGTATATATATTAAAAAAAAAAGTACTACTTGATGGGGTCTAATGTGTGTGGCGGTTTGTCATGTCTTGCCGAGGCAACCTGAGGAGAAGGTCATGACAACCGTGACGTGTTCCAAAGAGTCACCTCCATCTAATCTCTGTGAAATCAAAGCCCCCCCATCTTTTAATTAAGATGAAAGCACAAACTGATGCCTTTTTATATTTGCTACCTCAGTGATCATCCAGGTTAATCCAAAAAGGGATTATCTCCACCGACTGAGAGTGACCACTCATGTAATAAACAGGTAACGTGACTCTATTTCGGAGGCTCTGTGGCGGACTAACACCGCCGCCCAGCTACAAGTCATAATAGTCTGTCCCACCAAGCCGTGTTTGGAAATGTCTCCATCATCTTTATTTAACGTATAATATCTCCAGGCTACGTCTCGGGCCCACTGCTGTTGACACAAAAATGATCAATGACAGTAGATCAGCCCCATGGGAAGTGTAAGATACACATCACATGATTAATGGCTTTGCCAGCTGTCACGAACTATGCCGGCCAACACAGTGAGGGCTTCATAAATCATAAGCATTCTGACACATGAAGTTTTTGTGCACTTTATAAAAGCCAACATTTTTTTTTCCGTGTTCATTTTCCTCCCTTTTTGATTTCTCTAGCACTCTCCGGGAATATAATAGGATCAATTTTGCTTCCAATTTTGTTGGTTTATGGTTACACGTTTCTGTTGACAGTATTCCTGTTAAAATGCCTCCAGTCTAATGATGAATTAAACATGAAATTTATATAAGATATCCCCCAGGAAAGTCTGTCATGCACTAATGAATGTCTCTAAAACCTGCATTAAGTGTTTACCACGAAAGAGAAGAAAGACTCCCAAAACCAATCCACAGCAATGGAGGCCTGAAGTACCACTCCTGCTTCTTCTAAAGTGCTCAGGGCGAAAAGTATTAGCAGAAAATTGGCTGCATGCACATCTGACACAGAGCAACATGGAAATCCCATTTCAGTCCCTGTATTTTTTTCTCTCCCTCTCTCTTCCTGTCAAATGTACGCCCGAAATTGACTCACATTTCAGCCTCGGCTTGATCTGTGAATCCCAGAGAAAAAGAGAAACTGTCTTGATTTATTTGGTTTACTGGGATACAACAGAACACTGGGACAGCTGCAGCTTCATATTGATTTCAGTCTGATTAGCAACAACATTTACACATATCAGGAAGTCATTTTCAAACACAAAAAAAAATGCTCAATAGAGCTTTAAATGGTCTATAATGTTTCATCTGTTGCACATTATGTTTGTTCAAAGTGCCTATTCCCCAAATTTCCCTGGTGATTATTAGCTTCTAGACTAAACTATTTGGGTTGTTTGTGTGTCTTAGAAAATTCTCCTCATTATAACTTCTGTTCTTTTTTTATGCATCTGCATTCCTCGTGAATTACTCTGCCGTGGTCACTCCTTAATGGCTGTATTAGTGAGACGGGTCACCGGGGGACCATCGGCAGAATGATTATAGATATCCAGCTACCAACCACCTACACAAATGTATGCACCAGTTCATTATTCAAGCATTCGTGGACAGTAGGAGAAGGACGTGGTGTTCAGAGGGTGTAATAAGGAAGGAGAGAAGTGGGAATTAATAGAAAGTAGAGCCTTTAATAACACTGTACAACAGTGAGGCCGTTA